>NW_028258384.1:1679791-1832500 GCF_053883595.1 Heterocephalus glaber | reverse complement strand
GGTCCTGGAATGACATGAAAGTAAAAAGCACACAGCACACAGATATTTCAGGTTTTCAGAATGTAAAGGAAGTGCACCCTAGCACAGGTGCTTTTCAGTGGAACTTCAGGTAAGATTGACTAAAATGATTGACAGGGTGCTGAGTCATGTCATCTCAGGAGCTTTCAATGAACATGCATGTCCCAGAATTGACTCTGATTAAATTAAAAGTATGAAAAGCAGTCCATATTTATGAACCTTTAGTAAAGTTTGAGTGGAGAAAAGGTTACTTAGGGTCAGGCCAGATCTAACATGCATGTGCTCTGGCCTGGAGCTTCAGAGATTTCCTGGATGTTTGTTATTTTATCTTCTATCTCTCTTGGAACAATGGAAAGAGGATTGGCCCTGGAGTGTTGCCCAAGTTCAGGTGGGTGGAGGGGAGTGGTTTCCCAGCATCTATTGTGCTACTTGTACTATTTCCTGAGAAATCTAATCCCTAAAAATCTTTAAAGTTTGGGGCTATCTATTTACCTCAGTGGTTCTGCCACCTGCCTCGCTAGCACAAGGTCCCGAGCTTGATCCCAGGTACAAAAAAAAATCTTCAAGGGTTGTAGAAGAAGGAAACTCTGTTTTCTGTGGCTGCTTCCTGCCAAATAGGATTTCTAGCCCTACCTGGACAGAGACCAGTGAACTCTTGCCCTGTCTGATCTAAGGGGGCAAGGGATCTGTGTTCCTCAACCCGGCATTTCTGATGAGCTGTGGATGTGGAGGCACATTTTTATCTTGGGCTTGGGCCGTCACCATGGGTTTTTTTCAACAATTAAAATTTTTAAAAATAATTTTTTATTTTATTAGTACATGTGTGCAATTCATGTGGTTTACAATCATCTTGAGGAGTGGGTACGTGTACATGTTACAGCTTGTTTCTTTCTTTAAAATCCCCTTCCCTTTCCCAACCCCTCCCATCTCCTCTGGTTCTCCCATCCCCCTTTTCATACTTGTTGATATTATTTGTCTTAGCTCATGTTATGGTATATAGTATTTATTTTAGTTGAGTTTATTAGGTTACTGTAAATAATATATCTTTATTCTTATTTCCCCTTCCCCTCCTCCTCACCACTCACCCTTCCCTTAAACCACTTCCAAATTTCAAGAGATATGTCCCCTTTTTGTCCATCCTATATCATTTTCTTTGTACCCTGTCTTATTCAAATGAGAGCTATCATATGGTATTTAAGCTTGTGTGTCTGTTTTATTTCACTCAACATTATATTTTCCAGGTGCATCCATTTTCCTACAAATGTCTCAAATCTGTCATCCTTCATAGCAGAGTAGTATTTCATTATATATTGATGCCACATTTTCTTTAGTTAGTTACCTGTTGATGAGTATACAGGCTGCTTCCAGGATTTTCCTATTACAAATTGTGCTACTATAACATTGGTATGCATATATCACTGTAGTGTGATAATTTAATTACTTTGAGGAAAATATCTACCAAGGAGATAGCTGGATCATATGGAATTTCTGATTTTTATAATTTAATTATTTGAGAAATCTCCATACTGATTTCCATAATGGTTATACTAGTTTGCATTCCCACTAACAATGCAGGAGGGTTCCATTTTCACCACAGCCACACCAGCATTTATTGTTTGATTTCCCAGTGATTGCTATTCTTTCTGGAATAAGATGAAATCATAGTATTGTTTTAATTTGCATTTCTCTAAAGGCCAGAGATGATGAACATTTTTTCATATATTTTTTGACCATTTGTATTTCTTTCTCTGAATTACCAGTGGATTTAACTGCTGTCAAATAAGAAGAAGCAAATTTAATAGATCAAGTAGGTAAAATCTAAATAGTAAGGTTATAAGAAGCATTAATAAAGGGGATGTCCAGGACAGTAACCAAGAACCTCAACTTCAGATATTTGCTCAGAACATCTCTGACTCAGATAGTTTCTCATGGATCTTGAAAGTCCAGTTATCCAGCTTCTGTGTTGTCAGTGGTTAGGAAATGTAGTCCCCTATGGATGTTGTATGACCACCAATGCTAGTGAATCTATTTGATCTTGAAGGACAGCAACACTCTGGGCAAATTCATCTAGGCCAGTGATGGTGAATCTTTTAGAGCTTTCAATGGTACAAACAGCCCACTGTGCCATGCAAGCAGTAGGTTTGCCACCACTGGTCTGAGCTGTCTGTCAAATTCTTAGGTAGTTGTTGATGATAGGAGAATGACCCAATTTGCTTGAAAACTTTGTATAAGTAATCATTGTTTATTGTCTCTATTACGGGCATTTTTTAGTCATCCAGAGGATCCCAAAAGAAACAAGAAAAAAAAAAGGTCATATTATAACTTGGGATAAGGACCCCAAGTGTAGCAAACAATAGAGAAGCATGACTATCCACACAATCTACTTAGAGGGGACAAAATGTTTTATTTATTTTGTTCAACAGGTCGGTTTTCTTTTCTGAAAAGAAACTTGAGGTGGTCCACTGGCTTGCAGGTGTATGAGGTTTGTGTTCTCTCTTCATTTTCACTTTCTTAGGCAGCTTGGGTTTTACCCTGGAGAGGTGAATCTGTCTATTCCCTGTACCTTAATTACAGAAAGAGTTGTTAGAAGGGTTGTGTAAAGGACTTTTCTTTTTTTTTTGTATTAAATTCTTTTATTGGTACATTGTAGGTATACAACACAATTACATTTCTCATTGGGAATTGTACCTTTATATAATGCATCTTGGTTCTTATTTTTTCCCCATTCCTAGCCCTCCCTTCATGCCCTCCACCCTTTCCTATTTACAAAGACTTTATTTCCATTTTTTCCATTTCTCATCATTTTTTCCTTTCCCTTCTTTACTTTCCCCTGTGCCTCCCACTACCCCTACCCCTTTGGACCTTTTCTTCCTATTTTACATTATCGATTATTCATTCTAATCATTGGTACATTTTAGGTATACAATATAATGACATTCATCATTGGAAATTTGCACCTTTGCATAGTCTCTCTTGGTTCTTGTTTTTCACCTTTGCCCAGCCCTCCCTTCGACCCCTCCAGCCCTCCCTATTTACAAAGATTTTGTTCCTATTTTTCCATTTTCTCATATTAATCCCATTCCCTTCTATCCTTTCCCTTAGCCCTCCCACTTCCTTCCCCTTTGCCCCTTTTCTTCCTATTCACATGACCTATTATACATTTAGTGTAAAGGACTTTTCTTTTGGTGTATGCTCTTCTTGGGGCTTACCCTCTTTCCAGATGACTACAGTGCATGTAAGACCAGGAAGATATATTTGAAGTCAGCATATATATATTTACCTTCCTGCCCTGTGCAAATTAGAGAGCCCAAGTGAGAGCAATATGTTTTTTCTTTTGGGCAGAAGTCACAGGAGGGTGTCCTTTTGTTTCAGGGATCCAGATAGGGCTGATTATGGCATAACCTGTCCTTGTAATGCCATCTTTGATGAAACTACTGCTATCATTGAGCCATGTACTAGCCATTCCTTCAATAGCTGGTCCCTCATCAAAGCAGCCTGCATAATTTTGAGCAATGGTGTCCTCACACACCTGGTCTGGTCTACAAGTTCGTTAGTTGGGAGGAGGGTGGCTGGATTTAGAAAGCTATAAGACTAAAGAGAGACATCTGGATTTTTAATAAGGGTGACCTGATATTTAGTGAGTCTTTTTCCAGTCACCTACAAGTGTCTCCTGAGTACTAATAGAGCCTTAGCCTGGTGTGTGGTTAGAATGAAGAGCTTTAGTCTCAAAGTTAATTTAGAAGCTTCTTAGACTAAGAGTGCTACAGCAGATATTACTCACAGGCAGCTAGGCCAGTCTTCTGTCACTCCATCTAGTCATTTGGAAAAGTAAGCAACTGTTGGGTTTTCCTGGCCCAGATGCTAAGTTAACCTTCCAGTGGCTACTCTCTGTTTTTCAGTCATGAAGAGAGAAAAGGGCTGTTAAGTCTGCGATTCCTAATGCTGGGGCCTGCATCAGGGCCTGTTTTAAGGCTTTAAAGCCCTCTTGAGCAGCTGCTGTCCATTTGAAGGATTCAGTTTCTGGTCCTTGATTTGCCTCATATACGAGTTTGGCTATTATTCCAAAATGGGGTATCCATATGTGGCGGAAGCCCACCATTTCCAAGAAAGTTCTTGACTGCTGTTTAAACTCTGGAGGACCCAGATGACAAATTGCCTCTGTTCTCTTTGAAGACAGTTTTCTTTGTCCTGGTGTTAAAACATATCTTAGATATGTCACTTTTTATTGAGAAATCTGGTTCTTATATTGGGACACAATGTAACCCCTTTTTGCTGGAAAATTGAATCTTAACAGTGTTTTTATCAGATAATTCTTGGTGAGGATACAAATTAGGAGATCATCTATGTACTGTAATAGGCCTCCCTGTTTAAACTTTTAATCCTCTAAGGTCTTGAGCTAAAGCTCATGCAAAAACGTTTGGACTATCTCTAAAACCCCAAAGCAAGACAGTCCAAGTATACAGTTGGTGAAGCACTGTCTGGTGATCTTCCCATTCAAAGGCAAATAATTATTGGGAGTTATGATCCATAGGACTAGAAAAGAAGGTATCTTTGCAATCAAGGAGAACCATTTAGTATCTCCTGAGATCTGTGCTAAAAGTGTATATGGGCCTGCTACTAATGAGTGAATAGATATCATTGCCTCACTGTTAGCTCAGAGATCTTGTCCTGGATGATAGTCTCCCAATAGCCTGATTATTAATAAAATGGGTGTATTGAACAGGGACAGGCATGGCACCAGCAACCCTATAGCCAAAATTTTATAAATAATGGGCTTTAGCCCCTGTCTAGCTTTTCTCTTAAGGTAATACTCTTTGTCAGGGTACAGATTAAGGTTCTTCAGCTAAATTACTACTGGAGTGGCCTTAGCAGCCCTCCCTGGGGTGGTCTCATATCGTGCTTGGAAATCAACTCCCAGAAGAGACACTGGGCCCCATAGAGTCAGGCTGGCAAGGTCATCTTCAAAATCGCATTCCAGAGTGGGGATTGAAGAAAGCTAACTGGCTAACTTCTTCAAGGCTCACAACTTTAAAATGAGATGGAAACTCACCCTGATAAGAAATTAGAATTGAGTAAGATGCCATATCACAGAGGCTTGCCTGCTACATCCACGGTCACCCAAGGTGAGGATGTCCCTGTTTGGGGGCCACACAGGCCTCCTTGGGGACTGTCATTCACTATTCAAGCATTTTTCCCTGGCCATAGTATGGAGGACCTCTGGGAATGAGGGCAGTCCCTCCTCTAATGCCAAAGGTCTTTTGTGTTCTGACAGGCCTGAGAAGGCTTTGGTGACTATAGAGAGCATTTCTTTGCCCAGTGCTCTGGTTGCTTGCAATTCATGCACTTTGACTTGTTTTATCATGCATTGGATTGCCTCGGTTTCCCTTAGTGCTGTGGACCTTACCTCCATTAGGGCAAGCACGGCTTTATCCTGCCTCTTTCTTACTCAACTTTCATTTATCTTTTATTTTGTCACTATTTTTAAAAGCCAAATAGGCCACATTAACCAACTGACTTATCCCAGCTTGTGGGCCCTATTGAATTTTCTGGACCTCTCTCCTAACATCTGGGGCTAACTGATTAACAAAATACTGTCCTGAAATAATCTGACCTTCCCTAGACTCTGTCTAAATTAGTATATTTATGGAGTGCTTTTTCAAGCTGAAGTTGTAAAGCAGCTGGATTTTCATCAGAGCCTTGGCGGATAGACCTGAGCTTATTTTACTGCTCTGTAGCAAGAATCCAGGATGAATCAGACATCTCACCAGGTCAGATTAAAAGCTATTTTTAGGGTATGGAAACCATCAGCAAACTTTTCAGAGTCCTCAAAAAAAAAATCTATGCAGTTTTATTTGCATTGTTGAATATCCATCTGAGAAGGCATTTAAATAGAGAGTCAGGTGAGATGAATGAGGCATACTCTAAATTGGGTTTTCTGGGCAGGAGGAGTTGTGAATGCCTAACAGGCCTATCCCTGGTTAAACCCTGACCCATTCAAGGAGGAATTACAGGACATCTCCTGGTGATTCCTGAGCCTTTCAGCTCCAGCCAGGGCATGATCTGATAGGGCTGAAGTCCTTGCCCAGCTCAGAGTGTCCTCTGTTAAAGCTGAACTCCTTGGGAGCCAGAAGTATGTGACCTTGTTTGGGTGTGTGCCACTTTCTTTTGAACCTTTGGACTCCTCTCTGCATGACCACAACCCATGTTCTGGAGAAGGAGTCCAGAGCTAGGGTGCTCTTCTAGCTGAATGTCTCAAGCCAGTTATAAAACTACCTAACATTACAGTATGCCTGTCTAAAGGGGGGTAGTAAGTGCTCTCCCTAAGAGACCCCAAAGACCCTGACAATTTTCTTCCATTTTTGCTAGATCAAGCCAGACAACAATATGCATCTGGTAACAAAACTTCACAGTGAAAAATCAGGCACAATGAAAATTCAGTCAATAAACACAGGTTACGCATCCTTTTAGATAGGGACATAAACTTGAGGCCATATGTATCACAACAAAAGCAAAACTGAGTAGAATGGAGAGAGAGAGAACTAGCATTAGAGATGTGACCCCAGAAGGAGGTAGCCATAGATTGGCTCTAGGATTCAGAAGAAAAAGTCATCTCACATGAGCCACTGATGCTGCCACTGCCAGTACAAAAACTGCACCTTTTAAAATGGTGTTTTTCTTTTCATTCTCTCCACAAAGTACTGCTAGGCTAACACTCTACTTTTCAACTCTCTGCTTCCTCTCAGTTGACCAACACCAGAAAAGCAAAAGAATTTGAGTATGTTGACAAACAAAAGCTGGGGTGGGGGGCAAGGACAGGAAGGAGACGGGAGTTCCTGTATGAGAGGGATGGAAGGAAAATAAGCCATAGAAAGGCACACACTCAATATGCCCTACAAACAGCCATTGGTGCTACCTACACAAGTGGCCACCTAAATCCACATGCTCCAGGACATGCTGCCAATTACACCCCCCACAAAAGAAGCAATAACTTCAAGTGGACTAGGTCCATATTTCCTGATACCCTGAGAAAAATTAAGAAATCAGCCTGAAGAACCCTGTCTAGGGCAAAGTGTTCAACGCCCACAAGAGACATGACACTTCCCAGCTGCCTTCCTTCAGCTCAATTATATCTCTATAGGGGAATAGGGAACCACAGCTGCAGATCCATACACTGTGACGACCATCAGCAAAATACAACCCCTACTGATCAACAGGAGCCCTCTTGCCCCCTGAAAAGGCCAAAGCCTTTTGCTCCACAATTTGGTCATCTCCAAATGACAATCAAATCAGCCATTCACCCCATGTCTTTGACAAGGACACTTGGGCAGTTGTGAAGAGAAGAGAAAGGGTCTCCCCAAGTGGGAAGTTACCTTCCTTTTTGGATGGACTTCTTGGCTGCAGATGTCTGATGTTGTCTGTTGTCTCCTAATTGGGCTTGCCAAATTATACCATAAATGAATCCATCAGATAGATTCCAGGCTTTTGTGTACAATAAGCAAAGAATCGCAAATATATCCAATGGCAAAAGAAAGGCATCTACATTTATTGAAGATCACAGGAAGATATGCTCATGGAAAGTCCATGCTGACCAAAAATATGTAACATAAACAAAAAAGTGGTGCTGGGATGACAGAGAAGTATAATGCACATAGCACACAGATATATCAATCTTTCAGAATTTAAAGGAAGTGCACCCCAGCACAAGTGCTTCCCATTGAGGCTTCAGGTAAGAATGACTGGAATGACTGACAGGGTGCAGAGTCATCTCAGGGGCTTTCAATAGGCATGAATGTCCCAGAATTTACTGATTAAATTACATATATGAGAAGCAGTCCATATTTATGAACCTTTAATGATGTTCAAGTGGAGAAAGGGTTACTGAGGGTCAGACCAGGAGATCTAACATGCATGTACTCTGGCCTGGAGCTTCAGAGTTCATAAGTCTTTGCTATTTCATTTTCTACCTCTTAGAAAAATGGAAGGGGGATTGGCCTTAGAGTGTTGCCCAAACTCAAGTAAGTGGAGGGGAGTCATTTCCCAGCCCACATTGTGCTACCTGTACTACATACACATTGTGAAATGATCACTACCATCAAGTTAATGAATATATCCATTACCTTACATGTTTATATTAATTTTTAATTTCCTCCACTTAGAAACATTTTATAATAGCTCAAGTCAAAAAATACTCTTAACAAAACAAAACAAAAAATGGTGCTCAGTGTCTCACTCTCTGAGACAGATTAAAACAGTTGTCAATACCATTCTAGATGATTTCTTGATATCATAATACATTAATGCATTTTTGAAAATAGAAAATTGGCATCATCGTATAACCTGCTCCTTCACTTAAAGCAATGTAGTAGATAGATACCTTTTCACCTCAGTAAATTTATGTCAACGTCATGATCTCTTAATGATATAATTCATAATTGTTTTTCTGTCTCCCCATTTCACCCTTGACCCCTTATTCCCTCCTCTTGTCTAATAATAGTATCAATTCTGTGTTCATATCATATTTTTTAGATTCTCTATATTAGGAAAAACGTGCAATACTTGTCTTTCTGAATTTGGTTTATTTTGCTTAACATGAGGACCTCCAGTTCCATACATTTTCCTGCAAATGGCATCATTTTGTTTTTCGTTATGCCTATTATAATACTCCAATGTATGTATCTATCACAGTTTTCTTTATCACTTCAACTGTTGATGGGAACCTAGTGTTACCAGGTTTTGGGGTGCTGGAGTCTCCTGGATGTGGTTTCTAGGTTCTTTCTGTCGTGAGCCAAAAATTGGCTAAGATAAGCACAAATGCTAGCAAAGGTTTGTTAAAGATAGGAAAAAAAGCTCTGCAGATTAAGTTTGGGCCAAGTAAAAGTAGGAAAAGAAGTACACCCTACATCATGAGAGAGGGTCACCATGCAAGAGAGAACACAATGGCAGATACTCAGTGTGGACTGTCTTTTTTGTATCACGCACTCCTGAAGCTGACATCAGATCTTGGCTATCCTATCAAAAACCTGCTCCAGTTCTCATGGGAAGTCCAACTGCAGGGCTTTGGGAACTGTTCTGCACATGTGTTCTGAGATTTTATAATTAACAGGTCCTACCTTACTTCTCCAACCAACCATTGCCATCCCCTAATCTCCTGTCTCATTTCCCCCCTGAGAGACACATATCCATATAATTCTTTATGGGGTGCTGATGGGGTGGAGGTCTTTGTCTTCTATAGATTATTCCAGCTGGAAGGGGCTGTAGACCCTACCTACTGAGGATTATGTGCCCTCCAACTACTTTGGGGTATTGTGGGTCACTGGCTAGGTTGAAGAAAAAATAAGCTGTCAGAAGATAAGAGAAAAGACTTAGTGACTATGAGCTGTCCAGTAGGAAAAAGAAAGTAACTTTACCATTATGTTAAGGATGTAGAACCCAAACATGAGAAGCAGGTCAGATTTCCACACTTCTTGTAAAGGACAAAGTGTGGCAAAGAGAGAGGTTAGATAAATTATTGGGAGCCTGAGAGCTATAGACTTAACAAGATTACCTACATAATGGATCTAATTAAAAACAGGAACATTTTTTCCTTCTTTTCTCATATTTTTTCTATGCCTTCTTTCCTTTCCTCCACCCTCTTCCCTACTTCCCCTTCCTTTTTTAACCTTTTTTAACCTTTTCCTATTTTACATTATCTATTATACATGTTGGTCCTCATTTACTCTTGCAGTTTCTCACACCAGAGAAACTATTCAGTATTTACACATATGTGTCCTATTTATTTCACTTAAGAGTATGGCCTCAAGGTGCATCCATTTAACTAAAAATGGCTCTAGTTTATCATTCTTTGTGGCTGAGTAGTACTCCATTTTATTAAAAAAGAAAACTACACATCTTTTTTATCCATTCACCAGGTGATGGGTATTTGGGCTGTTTCCAAGATTCAGCTATTACGATCTGTGCTGCTATAAACATGGGTGTGCATATATTGCTGTGGTATGATGCTTTTAAATCTTTTGGGAAGATACCCAGAAGGGGAGTAGCTGGGTCAAATGGGATCTCTAATCCTAGTTCTTTGAGGAATCTCCACACTGATTTAAGGCTAGGGTCTTGAGGGGCTGTAGGATTGCCCTTTTTGCCTCCCTATCAGCTTTTTATTTCCCAAGGAGATTTTAACCACATCTCCTTGGTGTCCCTTACAATCCATGACTGCAACCTGCTTGGGATGATGGACTGCCTCTAGGAAAGGTACACTTTTCTGCTTGTGTATGAATAGTTAGTAAGCTTCTTCTTTCTAGATTGCTGCATAGGCAAGTAGCAACACAGAAGCATATTTGTAGTCTACATAGATATATAGCTTCTTGCCTTTTCCTAATATCAATGCCGGAATATGAGTTATGAGCTCTGCTTTTTTAGCAGAAGTCTCTGGGGAAAGTTGGCCTCAATGACCTGTTGTGAACTGAAAACTTCATAATCTGCCTTTTGATGTCCATCTTGAACAAAGTTACTTCCATTGGTGAACCACACCTCCTCAGGGTCTTGGAAGGGCAGGTTACTGATGTTCATCAGAGAGGGGGGATTAAGTGCAAGTTTTTATAATAACCTCAGGGTTGTCTGAGAGCATCCTTGATACTTGGCAAGCCACTTCCCTGTTAACCACAAGTAACCTTTGTCTCTAGAATAGCCCTGACCTGATGAGGAGTCAGGACTTCTAGTCACTGTCCTTGTCTTTGGGTCAAAATATCCAAAGCATTCCGCTGCCTGCCTCTCAAGCACAAGGTCCCGAGTTCGATCTCCAGTACCAAAAAAATATATCCAAAGCAAATTTTCACTTTTCTGATATGTAGAGGAAGAATGGTTTTCTTAAGTCAGGTATTTTATTATACTATGCACCAGGATCCACCTTTTAAAGGTTCATAAGGGAGACCTGGCGTAGTCCAAACAGATAAAATCTACTTTGGACTTTCCTGGAATTTGAGAATTGCTCCCTATTTTACTAGTAAATCTCTTCCTAACAAGAGAGTAGGCACCGTGGGACAATTAGAAACTCATGGTTAAACATTTGTTCTTCAAAGCAACATATCAAAGTAGGGCTAAAGAATCTTCGACTAGGGGTATCCTCAACTGCAACTATGGCTATCAGTCTAGATGAGGGCTTTCCAGAGAAGTGAGTCAAAACACAATGAAGTAATTGAATGGGCTCACCCATAATATCCAGTGTTACCCAGGGTTCCTCACAGGAAATGTTAATGTCCATGGACAGGAGCATCATAGGTTTCCTTGGGTCTCTTCAGAGCCACAAATGAGAGGTTTGGTTGGCATATCCGCTCTCTGGGAATAGAACTGTCAACTATCGAGTGGCAAGAATCAAGCACATTGGCTGCCTCACACTTGGAGCAGGGGCGAGGCAGTGGCTTTGTGTAGCCATGTGCCCAGTGTTCAGACTTATTGCATTTGATCATCCTTGAGTTGTCCTTTGGATGAGTTACATGACTGTAAAGCATTGCCAATTGTGACAGGTATAATTGTAGCTTTTCTCTTTTGACCCGCCTCCAGATCCTGATTGTTGAACATAAAAAAAGGCCATGTCCAGCAATTGGATCATAGGTGTCTGGCTTTGTGTGTAGTCATGTGCCCAGTGTTCAGACTTATTGCATTTGATCATCCTTGAGTTTTCGTTTAGATGAGTTGCATGAATTTAAAGTATTGCCAATTTTGACAGGTATAATTCTAGCTTTTCTCTTTTGACCCGCCTCCAGATCCTTATTGTTGAACACAAAAAAAGGCCATGTCCAGCAATTGGGTCATAGGTGTCTGGGTCTCCATTCTCATTAGGCTGGTTCAATATCTTAGCTATTGTGAATTTTGCCATAATAAAGATGGGTATGTAAGTATACCTATTGGACGTTGATTTAATTGCTTTGGATATATGCCAAGGAATGGTATGACTGGATCAAATGGAATTTCTATTTTTTAGTTTTGAAGGAACCTCCATACTGATTCCATAGTGGTTGTACTAATTTACATTCCCACCAGCATGTTTTTATTATGTTTGGATATTTTCTTCCCTCCTTTTCTTTTTCTCTCTTCCTGGAATCCCATTGCATGCATACTGGTATACTTAATGGTCTCCTACGTTTCTTTCTCTGAGAGTCTCTGATTTTTCATACTATACTCTCTTTTCAAATTACATAATACATATTGTTCTTTTTTTGTAATTCATTTATTGGTACATTTTAGGTATACAATACGTTTACATTTATCATTGGGTGTTTGTACCTGTCTGTACATGATGTATCTTGGTTTTTATTTTTTCCCCATTGCCTGGGTGCTCTTCACCCCATCCACCCTTCCCGATTTACATAGACTTCATTTCAATTTTTTTTCTTTTCTCATAATTTTTCCTTTCCCTTCTTTCCTTTCCCCTTCCCCTCCCACCAACACTACCCCTTTGGGCCTTTTCTTATTCCAAATTCTCAATTATTCATTTTAATCATTTTAATCCTTATTTACACTTTCAGTTTCTCACACTAGAGAAACTATTCAGTATTTACACATGTCCTATTTATTTCACTTAAGAGTATGGCCTCAATATGCATCCATTTAGCTATAAATGTCTCTAGTTTCTCGTTCTTTGTGGCTGAGTAGTACTCCATTTCATAAAAGAACCACATCTTGTTTATCCAGTTTCCAGTTGATGGGCACTTGGGCTGTTTCCAAGCTTTAGCTATTACAAACTGTGCTGCTATAAACATGGGTGCACATATATCCCTGTGGTATGATTCTTTTAATTCTTTGGGGAAGATCCCCAGCAGTGGAATAGCGGGGTCAAATGGGACTTCCAGTCCTAGTTCTTTGAGGTATCTCCATACTGATTTCCACAGTGCTTGCACCAGTCTGCACTCCCACCAACAATGGAGAAGGGTTCCTTTCTCCTGACACCCCCACCAGCATTTGTTATTTGTTGATTTCTTGATAGCAGCCATTCTTTGTGGGGTGAGGTGGAATCTCAGTGTTGTTTTCATCTGCATCTCTCGAATGACCAGTGATGTTGAACATTTTTTCATGTATCTGTTTGCTGCTTTTACTTCTTTGTCTGAAAAATGTCTGTTCATTTCAGATGCCCATTTTGAATTGGGTCTTTGAATTTGGGGGGGTTGATTTTTTTCAGTTCTTTATATATTCTGGATAGTAGACCTCTGTCTGAGGTATAGCTGCTAAAATTTTTTTCCCACATTGTAGGTTGTCTCTTAGTTCTGTTGGTGGTTTCTTTTGCAGTGCAGAAGCTTTTTAATAAGATGGGATCCCAGTTGTTGATTCTTTGTGCTAGTTTCCCTGCTACTGAGGTATTGTTCATAAAGTCTTTTCCTATGCCAATGTTTTCAAGAGTTCCACCTAACTTATCTTCCAGCAAGTTTAGTGTTTGTGTTTTAATATTTATATCTTTAATCCACTTCAATCTTTGTTTAGTGCATGGTGATAGGTATGGGTCTAGTTTCAATCTCTGGCAGGTTGAAATCCAGTTTTTCCAACACCATTTATTAAATAGGCTATCTTTCCTCCAATGAGGGTGATTGGCTCCCTTGTCAAAGATGAGGTGGCTGAGTATGTCTGGAGTTATTTCTGCATCTTCTAATCTATTCCACTCGTCCTCAGGTCTGTTTTTTTGCCTGCACCATGCTGTTTTTATCACAGTGGCTTTGTAGTATAGTTTCATGTTGGGGATTGTGATACCCCCAGCCATGTCTCTGTTGCTTTGAATTGCTTTTGCTGTTCTAGGACTCTTCTGGTTCCAAATGAATTTTTGGATTGTTTTCTCAAGTTCTGTGAAGTATATTGTTGGAATTTCAATTGGCATTGCATTGAATCTATATAGTAGTTTTGGAAGTATGGCCATTTTCACTATATTGGTTCTTCCTACCCAGGAACAAGGGATGTCTTTCCATTTTCTTGTATCCTCTTCAATCTCTTTTTTCAGAGTGCTGTAGTTTTCAGTGTAGAGGTCTTTTGCTTCCTTTGTTAGATTGATTCCTAGATATTTCATTTTTTGGGATGCTATTGTAAAAGGAATTGTTTCTCTAATTTCTCTCTCAGTGAGTCTGTTATTTGTGTATAAGAAGGCTATTGTTTTTTGAGTGTTGACCTTGTATCCAGCTACTCTACTGAATCTATCAATTAAGTCTAGAAGTCTTTTGGCTGAGTTTTTTGGATCTTCTATGTAAAGTATCATATCATCAGCAAATAATGACAGTTTAACTTCTTCCTTTACTATCATTATTTCTTTCTCTTTTCTAATTGCTATGGCTGTTTCCAGAACTATATTGAACAGGAGTGGTGATAGTGGGCATCCTTGTCTTGTTCCTGATTTTAGCATGAACGTTTTCAGTTTTTGACCATTTAGTAAGATGTTGGCTGTTGGTTTTTCATAGATAGCCTTAATCAGGTTGAGACAAAGACATTCTATTCCAATTTTCTGTAGGGTTTTTATCATGAATGGGTGTTGATTTTGTCAAATGCTTTTTCTGAATCTATTGAGATGATCATATCGGTTTTGTCCTTAGTTCTCTTAACATAGTGTATTACATTTATTGATTTACATATGTTGAACCATCTTGGTATCCCTGGGATGAATCCAACCATATTGATCTATGTTCAATTTTACTGATTTTATTTTCTTCTGGCACCTGAAGTCTACTGTTGAGCCCCTGTATCAAATTATTCAGTTCAGTATTTTTCAATACAAATTTTGTATTTTTTATAATTTGTATTTCTTTATTGATATTCTCTGCTTGACAATACATTGTTATTCATTCATTCAGTTCTTGAAGCATAGTTTCCCTTAGTTTTCTGAACATATTTGTTGTAGCTGTTTTTCTTCTAATCCCAGCATCTGTCCCTCTTGAGAAATTTTCTATTGCCTACTTTTTTCCTATTTATGTGTCACTTTTCTGTTCAATTGCATGCTTCATAGCTTTTTCTCAAAAACTGTACATTTTTTTATTCATTAAATTTATTGGTACACTTTAGCTATATATTATGATCACATTCATCACTGGGAATTTATACCTGTACATGATATATC
The DNA here is from genome assembly GCF_053883595.1 of Heterocephalus glaber. Lineage (NCBI taxonomy): Eukaryota > Metazoa > Chordata > Mammalia > Rodentia > Bathyergidae > Heterocephalus > Heterocephalus glaber. Next base: position 1,817,406 of record NW_028258384.1, on the reverse strand, counting down.
TTGGTTCTTGTTTTTTCCCATTTCCTTCCATCCTTTCCACCCTGCCACCCCTCCCTATCTACAAAAGGTTTGTTTCCATTTTTTCCTTCTTTTCTCATTTTTTTCTCTTCCTTCTTTCCCCCCCACCCCGCCCCTGTTCCCTATCCCCTTTGAACATTTTCATCCTATTTCACACTATCTATTATACATTTTGGTGCTCATTTACACTTTCAGTTTCTCACATCAGAGAAACAATTCAGTATTTACACATGTGTGTCCTATTTATTTCACTTAAAAGTATGGCCTCTGGGCTGGGGACTTAACTCAGTGGTTCCACCGCTTGCCTTGCAAGCATAAGGACCCGAGTTCCATTCCCGGTACCAAAAAAAAAAAAAGGTTATGGCCTCAAGGTGCATCCATTTAGTTATAAATGTCTCTAGTTTACCCTTCTTTAATGGCTTAGTAGTACTCCATTTTGTTATTTAAAAAAACATATCTTCTTTATCCAGTCACCAGGTGTTGGACATTTCAGCTATTTTAAAGATTTGGCTATTACAAATTGTGCCACTGTAAACATGGGTGCGCATATATTGCTGTGGTATGATGCTTTTAATTTCTTTGGGAAGATACCCACTGAGGGAATAGCTGGGTGAAATGGTACCTCTAATCCTAGATTTTTGAGGAATCTCCACACTGATTTCCACAGTGGTTGCACAGTCTGCATTCCAACAGCAGTGTACCAGGGTTCCTCTTTCCCCACAGCCCCACCAGCATTTGTTATTGATTGATTTCATGATAGCAGCCATTCTTTCTGGAGTGAGGTGGAATGTCAGCATTGTTTTCATTTGCATCTCTCCAATGACCAGTGATGTTGAATATTTTTTCTTATGTTTATTTGCCTCTTCTACTTCTTCATCTGAGAAATGTCTGTTCTTTTAAATCCCCATCTTTGGACTGAGCATTTTGGAATGTCTGATTTTTAAAATTCTTTATATATTCTAGATAGTAGACCTCTGTCTCAGGATCAGCTGGTAAAATTTTTTTCCCAGATTTGGGTCTCTTCACACTCTTGGTGGTTTCTCTTGCTGTGAAGAGACTTCTTCATAAGATGATATCCCAGTTATTTGTGCTCATTCCTGTGCAACTGAGGTTTTGTTCTTTTTTTCCTTAAATTCTTTTATTGGTACATTTTAGGTATACAACACAATTACATTTCTCATTGGGAACTTGTACGTTTACATGATGCATCTTGGTTCTTACTTTTTCCCCATTCCTAGCCCTACCTTCACCCCCTCCACCCTTCCCTATTTACAAAGACTTTATTTCCATTTATTCCATTTCTCATCATTTTTTCTTTCCCTTCATTCCTTTCCCCTGCCCCTCCCACTATCCCTACCACTTTGGACCTTTTCTTCCTATTTTGCATTATCAATTATTCATTCTAATCATTGGCATATTTTAGGTATACAATATAATGACATTCATCATTGGAAATTTGCAACTTTACATAATCTCTCTTGGTTCCCATCTTTCACCCTTGCCCAGCCCTCCCTTCAACCCCTCCATTCCTCCCTAAATACAAAGATTTTGTTCCTATTTTTGCATTTTCTCATATTAATCCCATTCCACTCTTTCCTTTCCCCTGCCCCTCCCACCTCCTTCCCCTTTGCTCCTTTTCTTCCTATTTCACATTGCCTATCATACATTTTAGTCCCCATTTACACTTTCAGTTTCTCACACCACATAAACTATGTGGTATTTATACATGTGTATCCTATTTATTTCACTTAAGAGCATCACCTCAATGTGCATCCATTTAGCTATAAATATCTCCAATTTCTCATTTTTTATGGCTTAGTACTCCATTTTATAAAAAAAAACATATCTTCTTTATCCAGTCTCCAGTTGATGGGCATTTGGGCTGTTTCCAAGTTTTAGCTACCACAAACTATGCTGCTATGAACAGGGGCGCACATATATCACTGTGGTATGATTCTTTGAATTCTTTGGGGAAGATCCCCAGTAGTGGAATAGCGGGGTCAAATGAGACTTCAAGTCCTAGTTCTTTGAGGTATCTCCATACTGATTTCCACACTGGGTGCACCAGTCTACACTCCCACCAGCAGTGGAGCAGGGTTCCTCTTTCCCCACAGCCCCACCAGCATTTATTATTGGTTGATTTCATGATAGCAGCCATTCTTTCTGGAGTGAGGTGGAATGTCAGCATTGTTTTCATTTGCATCTCTCCAATGACCAGTGATGTTGAACATTTTTTCATGTATTTATTTGCTATTTCTACTTCTTTGTCTGAGAAATGTCTATTCATTTCAGATGCCCATTTTTGGATTGGGTCTTTAAATTTGGGAGGTCTGATCTTTTGAAGTTCTTAATAGATTCGAGATAGTAGACCTTTGTCTGAGGAAGAGCAGGTGAAGATTTTTTTCCCACATTGTGGATTGTCTCTTCACACTGCTGGTGGTTTCTCTTGCTGTGCAGAAGCTTTTTAATAAAAAGAGATCCCACTTGTTGATTGTTTGTGCTAGTTCATGGGCAACTGAGGTTTTGTTCATAAAATCTTTTCCTACACCGATGTGTTCAAGGGTTCTACCTAACCTCTGTTCCAAGTGGTTCAGCATTTCTATTTTAATATTTAGATCTTTAATCCATTTTGATTTTAGTTTAGTGCATGGTGAGAGATATAAGCCTAGTTTTAATCTCTGGCAAGTTGAAATGCAGTTTCTCCAGCACTGCTTATTAAAGAGGTAATCTTTCCTCCACTGAGGGTGTTTGGCTCCTTTATCGAAGATGAGATGGCTGAGTGTGTCTGTTGTTGTTTCTGCATCTTGTAATCTGTTCCACCGGTCCTCAGGTCTGTTTCTTTGCTGGTACCATGCTGTTTTTATCACAGTAACTTTGTAGTGTAGTTGCAAGTTGAGGATTGTGATACCACCTGCCATGTCTCTGTTACCTAGAATTCTTTTTGCTATTCTGGGTCTCTTGTTCCAAATGAATTTTTGGATTGCTTTCTCAAGGTCCGTGAATTATGTTGCTAGGATCTCAATTGGAATTGCATTGAATCTATATAGCAATTTTGGAAGTATGGCCATTTTCACTATATTAATCCTTCCTACCCAGGAGCACAGGGTGTCTGTCCATTTTCTGATATCATCTTCAATCTCTCTTTTCAGAGTGCTATAGTTTTCAGAGAAGAGGTCATTGTGTCCCATAGATTTCAATATGTTGTATTGTCATTGTCATTTAATTGAAGGAACTGTCTGATTTCTTCTTTAATTTCCTCTGTGACCTATTGGTTATTCAGAAGTGTGTTGTTCAATTTCCATGTGTTTATGAAATTTTTGTTGTTTCTTTTGCTATGGATCTCCAATTTCATCACACTATGGTCTGATAATATACAAGGGATAACTTCAATTCTTTCCACTTACTTAAACATGTTCTATGTGTGAGTATGTGGTCTATTTTGGAGGATGACCCATGTGCAGCTGAGAAGAATGTGTATTCTGATTTTGTGGGCTGGAACACTCTGTAAACATCTGTTAAGTTCATTTGTTCAAGAGTTCGATTGAGTTCTAGTATTTCATTATGTATTTTTTGTCTAGTTGATCTATCTATTTGTGACAGTGGGGTGTTGAGGTCCCCCACTACAGTTGTATTAGTGCATATATGGCTTTTCATGTCCGTTTATATTTGTTTTATATAGTTGGGTGCACTAGTGTTTGGTGCATAGATATTTATGATTGTCATCTCTTCCTCTTGGATTCTTCCCTTTACAAGGATGTAGTGTCCTTCTTTATCTCTCCTAATCAGTGTTGGCTTGAAATCTACTTGATCTGCAAATAGGATAGCTATTCCTGCTTTTTTTCGGGTTCCTGTCCCATGCAGTATTGTTTTCCACCCTTTAACTTTCAGTCTATGAGTTTCCTTTTGAATGAAGTGTGTTTCTTGTATGCAGCATATTGTTGGATTTTGCTCCTTGACCCATTCTGCCAGTCTATTTCTTTTGATTGGTGAATTGAGACCATTAACGTTGATTGTTATAACTGGAATGTATTGACTTATCATTGCCATGACTTTTTCTTTTTGTTAGGTTCTCCCCCTTTGCGTTTAATTTGTCACACCCAATGGATTCATTCTGCTGGGTTTCCTGGGGTTGTGATTCTCATTGTCTTTTCCTAGGGTATTGTCTAAAATTTTTAGGAGTGCTGGTTTGGTATTCATGAAGTTCGGAAAGTGCTCTTTATCATGAAAGTATCTTATTTCTCCATCAAGTTTGAAAGATAGTTTTGCAGGGTACATTAGTCTGGTTTGGAGGCTGTTTTACTTTAGGGCTTGAAATACATCACTTTAAGCTCTTCTTGCCTTGAGGGCTTGCATTGAGAAGTCTGCTGTGATTCTGATGGGCTTTCCTTTGTATGTGATTTGTTTCTTTTCTCTCACTGGTTGTAGGATTTTATTCTTCTGTTGGATTTCTGGAATCCTATTATATGCCTATGTGTAGGCTTTCTTTGATTAAGGCTAGCTGGAGTCCTATATGCCTCATTTATCTGCAGGTCAAGTTCTTTCCCCCTCCTTGGGAAGTTTTCTGCCATCACTTCTGTGAAGAGTTTTTTATGTCATCTGCACTCTCTCCTCTTTCTTCATTGACTCCAATCAGTCTTATATTATTCTTCTTTGAATCATCTAGCAGCTGCTGGATAGATTTCTTGTGTTCCCTTACAATTTTAAAGCAATTTTTCTTTTTCTCCTCACTAATTGCAATGTTATCTTCTGTATCTGAAATTCTATCCTCACATTGGTTCATTCTGCTGCGCAGACTTTCGATGGAGTTTTTAATCTCTTGGAAATCTATTTGTATCTGTTTTATGGATTCCATTTGTTTCCTATGTTGGGATTCCATCATGTTCCTCAGATCCTCTATTTTTTTATCTGTGTCCTCTCTAGAGTTATTAATCATGTCTTGCACCATGAGTAAAATCTTTGCTGTTATCTGAGTAATTATTTCTGATTTCATTTTTCCCAGATCCTCTTTTGTTGCCAGTTCAGAGAGTCCAGGTGGTTGAGTATCAGAGTGTTCCATCTCGTTTCCCTTTGGGGTTGCTGTAGGTGATCCAGAAGTCTGTTTTTGAGGCTTGTTTATGTGTCTTCTCATTTCCACGGGGGTGGGGGGATGCTTCTGGCACTCACGTGGCTCACCTTCTCTGCCCTAGGAGCTTGGGATGGTAGTGGGGGAGCTTCCTTCTGAGTGCTGGGACCGGCTCAACCTCTCTGCCCTAGGAGCCTGGGATGGAGGTGGGAAGCTTCCTTCTGAGTGCTGGGACCAGCTCACCCTCTCTGCCCTAGGAGCCTGGGATGGAGGCGGGGAGCTTCCTTCTGAGTGCTGGGACCAGCTCACCCTCTCTGCCCTAGGAGCCTGGGATGGAGGCGGGGAGCTTCCTTCCAAGTGCTGGGACCAGCTCAGCTTCACTGCCCTAGGAGCCTGGGATGGTGGTGTGGGAGCTTCCTTCCGGGTGCTGGGACCAGCTCAGCTTCTCTGCCCTAGGAGCCTTGCCATTACTTCTGTGAAGAGTTTTTTTATGTCATCAGCACTCTCTCCTGTTTCTTCTTTGACTCCGATCAGTCTTATCTTATTCTTCTTTGCATCATCTAGCAGCTGCTGGATTGATTTCTCATGTTCTGTTATAATTTTGAAACAATTTTTCTTTTCCTGGTTATTAACTGCAATCTTATCTTCTATATCTGAAATTCTGTCCTCACATTGGTTCATTCTGCTGTGTAGAGTTTCAATGGAGTTTTTCATGTCCTGGAAATCTACTTGCATCTGTTTTATGGATTTCATTTGTTTCCTGTGTTGGAATTCCATCATGTTCTTCAGCTCCTCTCTAGATTTATTAATCATGTCTTGCACTAGGAGCACAATTTCTCCTGTTATCTGAGAAATTATTTCTGATTTCATTTTTTCCAGATCCTCTTTTGTTGCCAGTTCAGTGGGTCCAGGTGGTTGAGTATCAGAGTGTTCCATCTCATTTCCCTTTGGGGTTGCTGTAGGTGATCTGGAAGTCTGGTTCTGAGACTAATTTACATGTTTTCTCATTTCGACTATGGGGGCAGGGGGGTGCTGTTGGCACCCGCATGGCTCACCTCCTCTGAGCTGGGAGAGGTGGGCCAGAGGCCAGTAGCAGTGGTAGGGATGGTGGCCCAGAAGCCCCTTCCTCTGGACCAGGAGCAATTGGACGGTGGCTCAGAAGCCCCTACCTCTGGGCAGGAATTCTTTAAATGCTGAGAACTTGATTAGCTCCAGTACAGTGATCTGGTGGCCTGGTGTCCTCTGCATCTTTTTAGTGTCAAACCAGGTGGCTGTACAGAGAAGAGGCCAAAGGAGGAGGGTCCAGTGGATTGCTGCTGGGGCGTGGGCTGATTTGGTGTTTTCAGCACAACTGGCAACCTCGGCGCCACATGTGCAGACCTGCCTGTCTGCAGCGGGCTGATTCAGTGTTTTCAGCAGGACCAGTTTTTGTTCTTAATGTCTTTTCCTATGCTAATGTCTTCAAGAGGTCTACCTAACCTCTTTTCCAGCCACTTTAGTGTTTCTGTTTTAATATTTAGATCTTTGATCCATTTCTATTTTAGTTGAGTGCATGGTGAGAGATATGGATCTTGTTTTAATCTTTGGCAAGTTGAAACCCAATTTTTCCATCACCATTTTTAAAAGAGGCTATCTTTCCTCCAGTGAGGGTGTTTGGATACTTTGTCAAAGATGAGGTGGCTAAGTATGCCTGGAATTGTTTGTGCATCTTCCAATCTGTTCCAGTGATCCTCGAGTCTGTTTCTTTGCCAGGACCATGCTGTTTTTATCACAGTAGCTTTGTAGTATAGTTTCAAGTTGGGGATGGTGATACCCCCTGCCATGTCTCTGTTGCCTAGAATTGCTTTTTCTATCCTAGGTCTCTTCTGGTTCCAAATGCATTTTTGGAATATTTTCTCTAGTTCTGTGAAATATGGTGTTGGAATTTCAACCAGGATTTCATTGAATCTGTATAGCTTGAAAACTATACATTTAAAATAATATATTGTAGCAACTGTAGATGCTGTTATTGACTTTACTAGACTACTTCAATAAATTATATTTCCCAGCAGTATACAGCTTCTGTGTTACTCCTGAAAGATCACAGTCCTGGAAGGGTGGAGGGGGTGAAGGGTGCACAGGTAATGGGGAAAAAATAAGAACCAAGATATATCACGTACAGGTACCAGCTCCCAATGATAAATGTAAATGAACTGTATACCTAAAATGTACCAATAAAAGAACAAAAAATAAAGAAAAAGATGACAGTCCTGGGCACTTCTATAGTATCTGCCACCAGTGATTACTGTGGTTTTAGCTGTGTTCTGTGTTTTTCCCCAAGATCCCTTTTTAGTTTCTGGATGATATAGATCTCTAGTGATAAATATCTCATCCAGCTATTAGCAGTCACTAATTACTTCTTAATTCCAATATTTGAAAAAAACAATACCCTGGAGTATAAATTACTCCCACAATCTGCTCCAATGAAGTTTGAGCCCAACTTTTGATACTTGATCTCACTCTAAGAAAGTTTTTATTTTCCCCCCCTGGTTCTTCTGGTTAAGCTTCTTGCTAATACACCATTCTGTAGTTGTTACTAGAATGGAATATTCTATGAGTCCCCTCTTAATTGCTCACCACCAAAGGCTTCCTCCTTTTAGACAACCCCTGTAGGTAAAATCATCTCTATTCTTTATTCCAAATAAAGGCAGACCCCTTAAGGAGTGCTAAAGAGTTCTTTATTCTTAAAGCTTGTATCTCCATGGGCACAGAACCTTGACTCTATTCCTGGAGGCAAAGTGAACAACTTGTTCCTCCCAGAGTAACACCGTGCTTATGAGCAGGGTGCTGGGCAGAAATGGTAGTCACTGCATTTTACAGCTTGTCTTTCCTAACATAGAACTTCCATTCTATGAGTGAGCTGTGGTAGAGATTATCAGAGGCATAGTGTTGTTACTTGGCTGCCATGCCCAAATTAGAGCTTCCACCCTACCAATTGCTGCTGAGTGGGGGAATGGTTCCCTAGTCCTCTTGGCCTTACTTGAGTTTGAGTAGAACTTCTCTGCAACATAGACCTGGTCAGGATGAGAGAATCCAGAATCCTATCTGTACTGGGTCAAACTCTTGTCCTATAGTTGAAGATAGAAGAGAGAGCTCCATGTTTTTGGCCACATCCAACCAGAATGGAACTTTCATCACATTGAGTTAGGAGGATCAGGTCAGGCCACAAATGCAACAGACTTTTGCTATTCTTACCAAGATTTACTAGTTTCTATATTAAATGTTGCTTCATTTGCTGTAGACAACTAGGACAATTCTCAGAGACTTTAAGGAGCTGATTTTTAAATTTCACCAGTTACAGTTGTTTCTTTAGTAGGTTCCACAGGGCTCAACTCATCCTTATTCTAAAACTGGACACTCTCTGTTAAATTTGTAAATCCCCCCAGTCTTCCCCCCCCCACACACACACACATACATTTACTTCTACTTTTCTTCTGACCCACAGACCCTGCTTTTGGCCAGGAGATCCTCACTAAAGCAGGGCAGTAGAAGCCTAGAACCTACAGCAGAAATTTGATCCTGGCCATTGTGTAGATTGGTCTATGCTATGGTTTGCCCTTCAAGAAAACTAATGATAAAGTGGGAGGTGGGGGATCAAAGATGAGCAAGTTATTCTGTCCCCTAATTGGTGAATAGGAGTGTGAAAGGTGGAACTCACAGAAGAGAGGCAGATTAGAGTAATCCCTTAGTCTTCACAGGAGAAAGTCACAGGGAGACTGACAGGCTGAACAGGATAAATAAGGTACTTTCAAAGGGTAAGGATCAAGAAAGGGCTGACTTGGGAGACTGCAAGCTTCATCCCTGAGGTTATCTAGGCAGAGAGACAGAGAGGCCTCTGTCTCTTAACAAGAAGAGACTGGATCCCAGCACCCTGGGGGTCCATTTGATTCTAAAATGCTCTGATTCTCTTTGGATTACAAACCCTGCCCTGCACTATCTGTACTGGCCAGGTGACTCAGAAAGACCCCAGGGACTGTAAGCCTTTCCTGGTGTTTCATAAAGGAATAGCATTAGTATTCATTAATGCTTAATCAGCATCTTAATTGCCAGTCATATTTTAGGTCTTTATACTGAATACCTGCTGCACACTCTCCACTTGCATCCTTCAACAAATCTTAGAGGCTGGAATGAGCTTTCCCAAGGCATCTGCATTCCACCTTCTCTCCCTCCCCCTTCCAGTGAACTCAGGAAATTGATCTTAATCCACCAGGCTCCTGTTGCTTAGCAATGAAAGTCCTGCTCCTAGCAACCAGGAGCCATGAAGATGCTGCAGAAAGAGGGGGCTGTCTGGGCCATTCTTTTGCTTACTGACTGCTGGCCTCTTTGATGTTTTTCTTGCCTAGCACAATACCCTTCCCTTCTCAGATGCCAGGTCTTGAAAGATGTTGAAAAAAATAAAAGAAAGACCTTGATCTCCCAGGCAGCTGAATAACCTTATTCCCCACCATCCTTCTACCGTGGAGCCTGTGTGAATCCCACCTCAAGATCACAACAGGATAACTCTAAGAAACACTCTCATTGAACAGGGAACAAGAGTCACTAGTTGTGTTGGTGCCTCCAGCCAGATATGGTGGGTACTCAGAATGGGGTGGCCCAGGCTCCTTTCACCCTGAATGAGGGTAGTCCCTGCCTATGGTAGGGGTTGTGGGCTCATTTTAATCCCAGCCCTTCCAAGCCTGAAGTGAGCAAGGGGACATGCAAGACACCTTCCTCCTAGAGTACAGGAAACACAGTTATAATTGGGCTCAAGTCCACACAACTTTCAGTGACAGTCAGATCTAAAGCAATGCCACAACACAGGGTCCTCCAACTACTTCAGCTGACAATGAGACTGCCAGGCCACTGTGCACTGCTAGAGGCTTCTACATCCACTTCTCAAAGGATAGTAAGGACAGACTTCTAACCACCACCACTCCCACCACCAAGAAGACCCTGCCCTCCTGCCTTCTGGGGTGGTCCCAGTTCAGGGTGATTAAAAATGCAGATTTTCCATTTGGGGAACTAGCTGCATTCTTAGGATTTTTGAAAAATAATTAAGAGTGTGGAAGAACCTAGAAGAGGTCTTTCCAGAATTCTGACTACACAGCTGCTAAAGGGTCAGAGCTCCCTGGCTCTCACAAGAGGTTCAGGTGCCAACATTCTCCTGCCCATTCTCTGGGGCTTTAGGCTCTGAGAGTGGGGCTGCCCAGCAGGAGAAAACTACAGAGTGGAGGCCACCAGAGAGTGGCATGAAGGAACACCCTCTCTATTCCTGCCCCAGTCCAGGCTTTGCCACAGAGGCTAACCTCCTCTGCAGCTTCTCTTTTGCTTCTCTCCCTTGCTTTCCCCCTCCTTCCTCCCAAGAAGAAGGCTTGGGGCCCCAGCCTTCTATTGCCTGGCAACCAAACTTTCCCCCACAGGCTGAAAGGAGCTGCACAAACGCTGCCAAAGAAGGGGGCTAAATAAGGGGGTGTGATTGCTATCTCCAGGCACAAGCTTCCAGCCAGCAGTGTCTCTCGCGTTCACAATCACATACAAGGCTTTTCTCACCTTGTGAATGTCACTTCCCATGAGAAACATCTTCCAAATGGGGACAGACAAGCCACACCCTTCTCTGTTTCATATGTACATTTTTATGGAAAATTTCAAGCCTGTACACAAGTAGAATCACATAATGAACCCTCCTGTACATATCACCCAGCCCCTGGCTATTCATCATTGTATCCCAAAGAATTTCAGAATGTACTTCTGAAAGATAAGAACTTTTTAAACTTACCTACACTGCCACTGTAACACCTAAAATAATTATCATTCCCAAATATCACCAAGAACCCAGTCATTGTGCAAATGTCTAACGTTTCGTCAATGTCACAAAAAGTATTTGTTCTTGTGATTTTTTTACTTTATGTCAGTCAAGATCTAAATAAAGTCCACACACAGGTTTTGCATCTGGAATAGACTGAAGTGACAGGAACTGGGATTGTTCTGGAACCACTGACCCCTAAGAACTCTGTGAGCTCTGCCTTTTGCTACTTAAGGCAAAACGAGCTTCTCGGATTTTGAGATGAGACTGAGATTCAAAGCAGTGAAATAAGCAGCTCAGCATCACCTGCCTGGTAAGGGACTGGGCTAGGTTGTTAACTCATGTCAGGCATCCCAAGACTCCTAACCATGTGTGCCCTGTTGCCCAGTCTGCCCCGCTTCCAAGAATGTGAGGAAAGCCTTTAGGAAACGGGCAGGGAAGGGCTCTACCACTGTTGCCCCCCACCCATCTCCTGCCTATCAGGTCCTACCAGCATCTGTCAAAGACCAATGCAGTCCAGCTCCCTTGACTTCTTCTCAACTCTGGCCCATCTCTCTCCATTCAAGTGTCTGTCCTTGGGTGTATGTGCTTCAGGCTCCCCCAAGCCAGAATCTCTGTGAGTGCAGAGAGCTTGTTTCCTGAATATCAGTACCCCCATCCCCAGCTGAGCCTTACCCAGATTTGGAATGGTCTCCCCTAAATGGGGACCAATTGCCTGTTTATCTGAGAGATCCTTGGGGGAAGGGGGTGCTCAGGAATTACAGGCCAATCTGTGCAGAGATCCTGGACCCTGGGCTGGAACCAGCTATCAGACACCCCAGAGTGATAGCAGTCCTTCTTCTCCTCAGAGGAGGCAAGGGAGTGTCCAGAGAATAGTCAGGGCCTAGCTCTCCTAAGGACAAGTGCTTTGATCCTACCCTCCTCCCACTGGCCATTTACCCTCTGAGGGCTGCAGAAAGTCCTCTTCTGAACATCAAAGACACTCCAGACACTCCACATGAACAGTAAAATCACTCCAGATACTCCACATGGGCTGACCTGTGGTTGAGGAGGTCTCTCAGCTTGGACTAATGGAAACTCGTTGATAGGGCCAGAAGGCTCAGCAGCAGGGATTAGCCTGTCCTCTAATATCAGGCAGCTCTCTGACCCTGACAGGCAACTTCCAATCTTTGGTCTCAGTTTCCTCACCTGTATAGTGAAGGGACTAGATCAGATGAACTCTAGGGGACTACTAGCTTCCTAGTTTCCTCTAAAATTTCCTCCAAAAGGAGACCACACTTTCCTGTGTAAGTGTCTTAACTACCTTTCCTGGCAGGAGGTCTTCTTGCCTGTTTCCTACTGTTTCTGACACTTGTTTCCTCTGACCAAGACCTGTGTCTAGATAAGTATGTTGATCATCCTCAAACTGCCTGGGTGAGTAGCAGGCCTTTTCATCACTGCAACTTAAGTCATAATGAGGAGAGTGGTGCCTACAACCTCACATCCCTGTTTCTTATCCCTGAGATTCAGAAGGTAGCAATGTTCACACAACATGTAGATAAAGAGTCACAGAACAGTCTGGCTCCTTGCCCTTCACTAGCCTGATTCTCCTATCTTCTAGACAAGTGAACAGGAACCTGCCCTAGGTGAAATAGAATTGGAACGGGGGGCACCTTGGGCAGGGAGCAGCTAGGGACCCTCTCCAAAGGGGTCTTTCCGGTGCAATGGTGGGGACATCAGAAAGAAGAGCCAGTCACCTAGGGAGCAGAGTTGGAGTAGGACCTAAAACAAGTTTGTGAAACTCACTCTTGAGAGCTTTTGAGTCATCCTGGGGGAACACAAGACAGACTGACAGAAAGACAGACAGAGACAGACAGACACAGACAGACAAACACACACACACACACACACACACTCGCACCCCACAACTGAAGAAAAGATAAGAGAAGGGAAGGGAAGGGAAGGCATAAGCTTATCTGATACCAGGACTTGACCACCTTACCCAGGAACCACCCAGTCTCTTTCACTTCACAATTAGTGAATGTGTTACTGTGAACTGAACACTGAGCAAAAGGCACAAGACAGTCACCCTCTCAGAGCATGTAGCCCAGCTAGGAAGCCCATTGACACCAAAATTTCTTCCTAGGCTAAAGTAAGCCAGGAGGCAATGAGAGCACAGGAAAGTGCACCTTGGAGGTTCAGGGACAGTTCTGTTCTCCTCACACTGTCCTGGGTGAACCCATTTCTAGAGGAGCCAGTTTGGCTGGTCAGAGGAAAGAGCCTTGGAGAGCAATTGGGCTCTCTTCTTCAGGCCAGACAAGGAAGACTGAAGATGTGAATGTCTTGGCTATTTTTTTGTCATGTCAGTAAGAATTGTGCACCTTCTTGGGCTTAATGCAGAGGTAAAGCTCCATCTCTTTAGACAAGGGGTTCTCCAAGTAGTGGGTTGGGACCCCAAAACTCACTGTTGAGGCTTCACTGGCTTTTCCAAGCTGAAGTTGCTATATTTTTCTTCAGTGCTAGGGATTGAACCCAGGGCCTTGTACAGGTAACCTTTATATTAGGTAACCTTTGTAGGCAAGCACTCTACATCTGAGCTACATTCCCAGACCCAGAAGCTGCATATGAAGTAGGCACCCTTTCTCATTCTCACTCTCCTGATGTGAAGTTGGGCGTAGGGGCCTCAAAACATGGCATAAGTTCAATAGTTGTGAAAAATTTTTTCTTTTCTTTCAAAACCCACTGATAGAAAGGGCCAAAATGTTTACTTCCTCAAGTCTGTGTCTGGAATTTAGCTTCCACTGACCTGAAAATTATCATATATATGCCTAAGCATAGGGTCAGTTTTGTCCATCTCTGCTGTTGGGGATTGGTAGTGACATTGGAAAGAAGAGAGGAAGCATGGGAGAATGTCCTGTGAATTTTGTATTTCCTGAACTCAGTGAAGGAAAGGCCTTCTTTTAGCTGCCCAATCAGTCCCATTATTTGGTTTGTGAGTCTTATTTTTCAGGCTGGTTTGTAAATTTGGAAAGAGCTGTTATATTTTTTTGGAGGAGAAGAGTCCAGGCCCTAGCATACCTCATCCACTCTAGAGTGCTCCCTCTTTGCTGCTGGGTCTGATGAGGGCCCTATGCCCATGGAAAACCTTGATCCAAGTGGATCTCCAGACCACTGGGCCCTGGGGTTCCATCTTCCTTCTCTCATCCTATGACAAGCCTTACCTCCACCAGACATTATATGTGGGAGAAAGCTGAAGCAGGGTGACATTCAGCCTCCTCTTTTTCAGAGTTTGGAACTGAGGAACAGAAAACATAGGACACTTGCTCTTGTTCTAGAGACCAAAAAGCTTGAAATCCCCATTTTACTGTTATTAGTAATTTAAAACTCTGCTTATCACAAGATTATATTCTTCAATAAAAGGAACAATTTCCAGTGAATCTCAGAGACAATTATCAATCTCAATATAATTTTCAGCTTTCCTCTTACATTCTATTAACTTTGTTTCACAATTGGACAAAATTTCTAGAGAAAAGAGACTATTTCCACCAAGTTTCTCAGCAATCAATTGCAGAAGTCAAAGTCAGGTTTTCTTAATAATAGGTAAACTTTATGAATAGGGTGACTGGATGTCCCAGTTTATGACCGTTGTCCCATTCTAATTGTTAAAGTTGAAATTCCTTCTCAAAATGGGCATGGTTTGGATGATAAATTTCATATTCTTCCTTTTAATATGACATCGTTCATTTTTTCTTCATATACATTATTTTATATAGTCCTTCAATAATCCTGCAGTGTGACTATTTCCCCTATTTTTTACTACAGGAAAGTGAATTACAAGGAATTAAATTCCTTGCCTGAAGAAATATAGTAGGTAGCTGGTGAAGCTAGCCTTTTCATTTAGTTTGTATAGAGCTTCAGCTAGGCACTCAATTCCCATACTATTTTTTGGTATCTCCAGATCAACTCTAACTGGACAGGCCAGAGCAGTGCATAGACCTTTCCTGGTCTCTACGTGTGCCCTGTTTGAAATATAATTCACTTTGGCTTGGCAAGTAATGCAGAGAGAAAGCAGCCTAGGGTTGGAGGAAGGTAGTGTGGGCTACTATTCCCAGTCCTGCTGGTGAAGTCTTTTTAGTGGTAGCTGCTGACAACAGCACAAGCTAATTGAGAGAGGATACTGGACAGGGTGTACCTGTAGCCCCTGAGTGGGTAGTACAAGGGACAAGAACTGGATGCTGTTATTGCCATCTCTAGGGGTCCCACCTTTGCTCCAGATCCATTTGGTTTCAGTCCTCAGGAAATCCAATTTTGTAAAACTATCTCTCCCTAACTAGAGGAGATTTCTGTGGGAACACTGGATATATCCACTTTCCATCTTGCCATTTCATCCCCCATGTCTTTTGTCATTTTCTGCAGCCTGTCTGCAAAAACTCATACTGAGTAGAGCCACGTATTCTTTTCAACTAAACCCCAAACTCAAACCAATAATTAGTCTTTCATGTAAAACATTTATTTCTGAAGGAGTTTGTCTGGGCACGGAGGCCAGCCCCTGCAAAGAGCACATGTCTCAACAAACAACTTCAGCTCCTCTTCATTTTGGTGCTTGCTGATTTGTTCACCCCCACCCCTACCCTGGCCTCTGTGGAATGCCACCCATATAGAAGAATGAAACAGGCTGCAGTGGGAGCTGGGCAGGCTAGCATTTATTAATACTTGTTACTCCACCAAACTTAACATGTGAGACCCAGTCACCAGACCAGTCACTGGCCTACTATATTGAAGGGCACCTGAGGTCTTCTAAGTACTCAAGTCTCAAGCCTCAGGTCAGGGCCTCAGAAACTTTCTTAAAAGAGTTTCTCAAATCCTATCTACCTTATAAAGAGCAAGACATGTTCAGGGAACATTTTAGAGGTCTTGTGCTCAAGTGCTATCTGCGATGCTGGTACAGGCTCGACATCTTGCTGTTTTTCTCAGCTCTGTCCTTGTCCCTCCTCCAGAGTCTTGTTTCATTTTAATATTTTAAGTCTTTGTGTAGTAGACAAATATGACATGTTACTATAAGCTCTGGCCCAAACAGATTGGTGATTTTGGGTGATATATTTTCATCTTCCTGGGCCTTGGTATCTGCACATGTAAGATGAGAAGGGTGGTCTAAAGGGTCATTAAGTGATCTTATTCTAAATTCTCATCAATGTGATTCAGTCTTATCTCTGCTTCCATGGTATGTCCTTAGACCGGTTCCTTCTTGCCTACCCTGGGGGGCAACTTATATTTCCATATGTTGGGAAGTTGGTACATGCATTTAGCATATCTTTATCAATTGCAATCCCATTAACCACTCTTCCTTTCCTCTCCACTCCCACTTGTTCCCTTCCACATCTCTCATATAAGAGAAATCATGTGATATTTAACTTTCTGATTTTTGGCTAATTTCACTCAATATGATGGTTTCTAGTTCCACCCATTTTTCTGCAAAAGTGACATTATTTCATTCTTCTTTATGGCTCAGTAATATTCCATTCTACATCTATCACATTTTCTTTATCCATTCATCTGTTGAAGGACATCTAGGCTGTTTATAGAGCTTAGCTTTTGTGAATTATGCCACTATAAACATATATCACTACAGTATGCAGTCCTTAATTTTTCTGGAAATATGTCCTATCATCATGTAGTATTAACATGCACTAAAAAAATTTAAAAATAAAAAAAATCAACAAAAAAACTCATACCAGTCTTGTCAGCAGAAGCTTTCAATCCTGCCTCCATGCCTTTTTGTACACATATCTACAGTTTGGATACAGTTTGAGTCTACTCCCCAGAGTTTCATGTTTAATCCTCATTGTAAGGTATTAAAAATGTAGAATCTTTTATGGTGTTTAGAGCGGAGGCCTTTAGGAGGTATTTAGAATCAGATAAAGTCATCTAGGTGGAACCTCCATGATTGAATACTGGTGTCTTTATAAGAAAAGAGAGACAGAGAGAGACCAGAGGAGACACACAAGCACTGATGCATTCCCTGTCTCTTGCCATGTGATGCCTTGTACTGTACTCCCTCAGGACACTGCCAGCAAGAAAGTCATCACTGGAGATCCAAAAATGGGCCCACCCTTTTGAATTTGAAACCTCCAGAACCATGAGCCAAAATAAATCTCTTTTCCTTAAAATTTATCCAGTCTTTAGTATTGTGTAATTTGCAACAGAAAAATTGAGTAATTCAACCACAGTCTTTTTTTGTTTTTTGAACCGGGGATCGAACTTGAGACCTTGCATTTGCAAGGCAAGCAGCAGAACCACTGAGCTAAATCCCCGGCCCAACCACAGTCATTTTTTAAACATTTTTATAGGATCTCCATTACCTAAAGTTCCAAGTCCATTTCCTGATGCTGCTATTCACAGCTTTCTATGCTTAAGAGTCAGAGAAAAGTTTAGCAGACATTCATTTTGTAAGGCTTTCTCTATATTTTGAAGTGAACAAATACCAAAATAAAGCATCAACTGTGGTGCTTTTGAAATAGTTTCCTTGAGCAACAAAACATTCCAACAGACATCACACAAATACAATGCAATATATGCTATTCACAAGATAATTATAGGATTAATAGGTTATATACTACAGCCCTTTTCTGAATGAGAGCACCAGTCAAATGATCCTTCTGACTTCCTCCTTCTGGTCTCCATAGTCCCTACAAAGAACCCTAACAACAGAGAATACTAGTTGATCTTGTCTTGTACTTCCCAAATATGGTAGTGCTCTTGAATTACCCTGGTGATGCAGATGCAGCCAGGTAAACATGGTACACAGGCTGACATTTGGGTTCACTGAACAAGCTTCCTTTCATGTTGCTTGTTTTCTGCTTAGACTGGCAAAATCTTTTGGGTAACACTGATCCATAGCCACTAGAGCCCTGAGCACCAGGCCCAAATCTGAGTGTTAGTTTTATGGCTATGGACCAGGATAGGAATGTGTTTACAACTATGCCTGTGTTCCTGCCCTCATCCACCTCCTCTGAGACAATGGCTCTACAGAAAGGGTATTCCAAGCTCGTAAGGCCATGACATTACTTTCCACCTAGCTCTTACTCAAATTATATGATTTTTCAAACCTCTTTTGTTCTATCCCTGCAGGGCCCTGGCCTTCTCTTCAGGTACCTCATTTCTGTGTCAACTCCAGGAGGCTTCTACAGATTCAATTAAAAAGAGACTAGGAGTAGAGTGGATTTCCTTTGTCTGATTATCTTTAGAACCATACTGCTTTCTTTATTGCTCTGTGGGCACATGCATAGATATTCAAGTGAAACAAGCCCAGACTTGTGAGTTAAGGAGAATTTCTCTGCTCCTGGTACAGTAGGGAGCCTGAGGTAAGCTTTTTGTATTATTGGCACTTTGGTTACCTCATCTACAGAGCAGGTATCACAAATAATGAAGATTAAACTCTGTCTTTGCTGGAAGATGACATGTTTATGTGTTCCCTGGCATTCCAGGATCATGGTGACAACAGGGTTCCTGGAGCATAGTACCCCTGGGATGGGAAGAAATGCCATTGATAATGCCATTGGAAACAAGAAAAAAACAACCAAAGTTAGGCCTACTTCTGGTACCAGCTTGCTTTGGACAAGCCACTCAACCTCATTGTTCCCAATTTCTTACTTTGAAAAATGGAATACAGCATAGTACATAAGACCATAGACTTTATTGTCAGCCAGAGTTGGTTTGGAGGCTCACCTCTTCCTCTTACTAGCTGCATGACCTAGTCTAATGCTACTCAGCTTTCCATTACAATAGAATATCTGAGATGGTCAACTTATAATGAAAAAAGGTTTATGTAAGCTCAAAGTTTTGAAAGTTCTGGTCCATGATCTATTGGCCCCATTGCTTTCAAACCTGTGAAGGCAGCACATCATGACAGGGAGTACATGGTAATACAAAATCACTTCCCTTATAACCAGGAAATGAAAGAGAGAAAGTAAAAGGAAGAAGGAGAGGCTGGGATCCCACAATCCCCCCTCAAGAGTATGCCCCCAGTGACCTACAGAACTCCCAGTAGGCCTCACTTTTAAAGGTTCCACCACCACCCACTAGCATCACTCTGGGGACCAAGTTTCCAACACACTGATCTTTGGGATATATTTAAAATATAAACCATAACATATTCATCAAATCTCTTTTAGTCTCCTTACTTGAGGGAAATAAAACACTATTATCAACCTTATGAAGTTGTTTTTAAAATTAAATGAGATAACATAACTAATATATGTAAAGAACTTTTTTGACATGGTGTCTGTCACATAAGTGTTATGTACATGCTAACTTTTACCACTACTACTTTGACACTTTTGCTGGCCTATGTATCTTACATATTTGCTCTCAGGATCTAATGACATAAGTTCTGGAAAAAGGTTTCAGAAAGACTTTTCAAAGGTGAAATGGAATTGACATTAAAAAACAAAGATTCCATTCCATGCTCCTAGGGCAGAGAAGGTGAGCCGCGTGGGTGTGTGAAGCACCCCCCCCACACCCATGGAAATGAGAAGACACGTAAACAAGTCTCAAAAACAGACTTCCAGATCACCTACAGCAACCCCAAAGGGAAACAAGATGGAAAAATCTAATACTCAACCACCTGGGCTCTCTGAACTGGCAACAAAAGAGGATCTGGAAAAAATGAAATCAGAGAAAATTACTCAGAAAACAGCAAAGATTGTGCTCATAGTGCAAGACATGATTCATAAATCTAGAGAGGACACAGATAAAAAAAATAGAGGATCTGAGGAACATGATGGAATCCCAACATAGGAAACAAATGGAATCCATAAAACAGATGCAAACAGATTTCCAGGAGATTAAAAACTCCATCGAAAGTCTGCACAGCAGAATGAACCAATGCTAGGATAGAATTTCAGATATAGAAGATAAGATTGCAATTAGTGACCAGGACAAGAAAAATTGCTTTAAAATTGTAAGGGAACATGAGAAATCAATCCAGCAGCTGCTAGATGATGCAAAGAAGAAAAACATAAGACTGATTGGAGTCAATGAAGAAACAGGAGAGAGTGCAGATGACAAAAGAAACTGTTCACAGAAGTGATGGCAGAAAACTTCCCAAGCAGGGGGAAAGAACTTGACATACAGATAAATGAGGCATATAGATCTCCAACTAGCCTTGATCAAAAAACATCTACACATAGCCATATAATAGTTAGAATTCCAGAAACCTAACAGAAGAAGAAAATTCTACAAGCAGCTAGAAAAAAGAAACAAATCACATACAAAGGAAAGCCCATCAGAATCACAGCAGACTTCTCAATGCAAACCCTCAAGGCAAGAAGAGCTTGGAGTGACAAGCCCTAAAGGAAAACAGCCTCTAACCCAGATTGATGTACCCTGCAAAACTATCTTTCAAAATTGATGGAGAAATAAGATACTTTCATGATAAAGAGCACTTCAGGAACTTCATGAATACCAAACCAGCACTCCAAAAAGTTTTAGACAATACCCTAGGAAAAGACAATGAGGATCACAACCCCAGGAAACCCAGCAGAATGAATCCATTGGGTGTGACAAATTAAACACAAAGGGGGAGATTCCAACAAAAAGAAAAGGTCATGACAAGGCTTTTAAAACTTTTAACTTCATCTCCCTAGTAAGTGTATAATTCAATCTTGTTATTTTACTGATTAGTATTTTTCTGATTCTAGAGTTGCACACCATTCCTTGTGCTGTACTGGCTATTTATCATCTTCTTGTGTCTACTTTTTAATTGGGTTGTCTATTAATGAGCTGTAAGAGTTCTTTATATATTCTGGTCATAGGTTATGTGCATTGTAAATATGGTCTGTTTAAGGACTTTTCATTTTAATGATGTCATTTAAAGTTCTAAATTTTGATAGAATCTCACTTATCAATTTTTTTCTTTTATACATCCTGTTTTTTGTATCCTAGGAAGTTCTTGCCTACTCTAAATTCATAAACATTTTCCCTTATAATTTCTTCTTAAAGTTTTATACTTTTAGGCTTTCATATTTAGGTTTATGGATCTCTTCAACTTATTTTTATGTATGGAAATAAAAGGATGAGGTTAATTTTTTATATACAGATACCAGGTGTTCTAGTGCCATTTGCTGAAAACACTATCTTTTCCTCAGCTCTTGAATTGAGTTTATATTCTATAAAATGTTAATGTTAAATAATCTTTCAAAACTCAGTGGGCCATATATGTGTGGTTCTATTTCTAGATTCTCTGTTTTATTCCAATGATCTATATGTCTTTCCTTACACCAACACTGCTTTGATTACTGTAGCTTTAGAAGAAGTCTAAAAATTAGGCTCTAAACATCTTCCAACACTTTTTTTTCTAGGTCCTTTGTACTCCTACATAACTTTTAAATTTCAATATCCAATTCTTCATTTATAGCAAGTATACATAGACCTGAATTTTTATGTATACCTTGTGTTTTCAAATCCTGCTAAATTCAAATACAATTTCTAGGGGCTCCCAGAGATTTCTTAATATTTTCTCTGTAGATGATCATTTTATCTACATATAAAGATTTAGCTTCTACCTTGCCAATCCTATCTTAATTGTGTCATTTTATTGCCAGACTATTTTGGTGGGGACTAGGTTTCAAAGTTTAATGGACAGATGAAGAGTAAGCATATCTGCCCTTGTTCCCCACCTTAAGGAGAAAGCATTGTCTCTCCTCCATTCATATAAGGCGTTCTCACTGGAAGTATAGAGTACATGTCTTTAATCTGTGGAGAAGGTTCTGTTCTACTTCTAGTCTCCTGATAGCTTTTACCATGAACAGCTGTGGAATTTAGTCTAATACTTTTTCTTCAACTAGTGACAGGATCATATGGCTTTTTCCTTTCCTCCGTTAAAACGATGACTTTTGGGGATGGATCTTCCAGTGCTGAACCAACACTGCCAACCTTATAACAAAACCACTTTCTACATACTGCCAGATCTGACTTCTAATAGTTTGTTTTGTTAAACAAATTTCTATCTATGTTCATACTTTTTCCTTCTATTATCTTTATCCAGTTTTAGGATTAGCACAATGTTGATTTCCTAAAATGAGGGGAGAAGTGTCCCTTCTTTTTTCTGCTTTAATTATTTGATATAATTTATCAGTTAAAATGTATATGAGCCTGTTGTTGTCATATAGGTAGGTTTTCAAGCTAGGAATATGCTTTCTTTAATAGGTGCTATTCAAATTTTATATTTCCTCCAGAGTTAGTTTCATTAATTTGTCTTCCAAGGTACTTCTTAGAAGTTGTCAAATTTATTTCAAAACAGATTTTTGTAATATGCTTTCTATATCCTTTTAAATTCTGTAGAATCTGTGGTAATGTCTTCTGGATCTTGATATTGTAATTTTAAAAATGTATAATTGATATTGTGTAATAGGAAGAAAAGGTCTAAAGGAGCAGGGAAGTGGGAGGGGTAGGGGGAAGGAAAGAAGGGAAAAGAAAAAATGTTAGAAAAGGAAAAAAATGGAAACAAAATCTTTGCAAATAGGGAAGGGTGGAGGAGGTGAAGGGAGGGCAGGGGAAGGGGAAAATATGAGAACCAAGATATTCATGTAATGGTACAAGATCTCAATGATGTATGTAAATGTATTTTATACCTAAAATGTACCAATAAACTTAATGGGGGAAAAAAATAAAATATTTTTAAAAAGAAATTTAGACCCCAACCCTCTCCCAGCTGTATCAACTCCACCCTTACTGCAGAGACATTTCTCAGACAAGTAGGCAATGCTCAGCCTACACCAAGACATCACTTTGTATTTGTCCTACAAAAGGCCTGGCTCCTCATTACCAGTAGTTAGGCATTCTGTTGCCATATTTCAGATTTTGGGATGTGCTAGAGTCTATAAAGTGCTCCTTAAAGCAATAATTAACTTCTGCACACTGTTGTAGTCACTTTCCTTGTTGCTGGGACAAAATACCTAACATGCACAATTCACAGGATTAGAGGTTTATTTTGGCTCATGTTTCAGTCCACAGTTGGCCAATTCCAAGACAGGAAGACATGGTGGAAGGGTCTGGTGGAAGAAAAGCTACTCACCTCATGGCATCTGGGAAGCGTAGAGTGAAGGCAGGAGCCAGGAAGGGAGATGTAGCCTTTCAGGTCATCCACCCAGGGACCTACCTCTTCCAACCATACCCCATCTCTTAACAGCAAGTCAGTTATGATGCCCTCATAATCCAGTCACATTTCAGAAGCCCCTCCTATGAGCATATGAGGCTTTGGGGAGACACCCAGCTATAAACCCTAATGGATACCTTATTGCATAACAGCCATTCAACAAACCTGGTCTAGCTAAAGGAGGGGTGTTTGCATGAGACAAATGGGTTCCCCTGCAGTAGCTCATCTGCTTGCCCAGGAAAGTATTTAATTTCTATATGTCAGATCTCTTACATTACTTAATCTTCACAAAACAAACATTTAGCTGCTGCTGCTGTTGCTGCTGCCCCAGGCTTTATGTGACTCACACAGGAGACAGAAAGATGCCCCGTGTACCTCACCCCCACTGCCAACCCAAGCCTCATGTGACCCATATGGAAGAAAGAAGGAGACAGGTTCTGCACAGCTTGCATGCCGTGGTGCTGCCACTGGCATAGGCCTCAAGTGACCTATGCAGGAAACAAGATGAGAGGGCCCTGTGCATCCTGCCCACCCTGCCACTCTTGCTGGCCCAGGCCTCACATGACCCACCTGGGAAGGGAGGAGAGCAGCCAAACTACCAAATCTTGGCCAGTTCTTCTCCTGGGATCTGCACAGCACAGGGTGGCAGAGGTGACAACCAAAATATTGACCTCATTAAGGATGAGACCAACACTCAGGAGAGTTTCACTATAGGACTGAAGTGTTACCCTATCACATACACTGGATGAGAGACTGCCTTGGGAGACAAGCTTCCAAGAGGGTGAGAGCTAAACAGGGATCTCCTGGAATACAATGGGAGGCTTAGGCTCAGGACAGCAAGATCATAAGGCTTATATTTTGTGGTGGGAAGCCGGGTTTGGTGGGTGTAATCTTCAGAGGGGGTAAACCTGAAGGAGATGGCATTTAGTCCAGTGATATGCTTGAGCTCTTGTACCATTGCCTACATCTAGCAGAAATCAGTTGTTTAAATTACTCTAGGTCAGCATCTGGGTGGCCTAAGTGTCTTCACTAAAATCATAGACCTCTGCTCTGGTTAAGGGCAGCTCATGAGTTCTTAGAGCTTGTCAGAAACCAATTAATATTTGATGTTATTGTGATCACTAACTTCACTACTATACCCAAGGTGACATAGTTGTTGCTGTCTCTCGATTTTCTCTATAGGAAAATATCTGAATTGCCTGGTGGCCATAAACAATACTGTGGCCCACTCCTGAAGAACTGGGCACTGGGACAAAGAAACCACAAACCCCAGCACAAAAATGTTTTAAAAGATAGAACTATGAAAATACAAGGCAACAGGGTTAACCCACTTTCCTGTCTCTCTTCTGTCTCTTTTAAGCAGAAGCTATCTTTCTCTCCATAAATTTTTCCTACTCTTAACCTCTGTTGTTCTTAGAATTCATTCTTCAATTTTAGAGAACATGAACTCACACTTCAGATATCTAGCAGGTTTGGGCGTTGCACCTCTTCCCCCTATATAATTTTGGAGGTCTTCCCACTGAGATTACTGGATGGAGACTCAAAGTTATATGCCTACCCAAGATGACAATGCCTGGGGCCTATTGAGGGCCTTTAGATAAACCTTCTCTAGAGTAACTCACTGCTGATCACAACTACAACCCTCTTCAGTCAGAAGTAGCCAGAACTTGCCCTTTGCCCCCTCAAAGCAGTTAGTGGAACTTCTTCGGAGGGGAGGGAATATTGTAAGGCAGGCACCGGAACCACTGAACTAAACCCCCAGCCCTATGGGAGGGAATATTGTAGATAGTAAGTTAATTAGATATCTTGTAGGCATTTAGACAGGGCTGGCCCTCGAGGAGCCAATATGGAGGACAACCAAGCCAACATGGAGAACAATCAAGATACATTCACTGAAAGCCAGCATTGTAAAAGAAGAGAAACTACCACACATGTATAGCATAAATAGCAGTGATTGATAGTTTAAATAGGTATCAATCACCTGGGTGGGGGACCAAGATCTTCCAAGAAAGATCCCTGATCCACCCCTTACCACCAAAAATCCTTGTTCATTCCTTGTATGCTTACTATGTGATTTGCTTTCCCATTGGATCCCCATTTAATCAATATTACCTAAGTGGCTATACCTGTAGTAATCTTATTTTTTGTTCACAGTTTTGTCTGCCTTGTGATTTCTCAGTGGATCAGTATTACCTAAGCAACTGTACTTGCAATCTTAGTAGTTGACCATAGTTTTGTCCCACCTTGAACCCACTTCACCTCGTGGTTTTGTCCTATAAAACACTTTTGAGAAGTAGGGTGAGTGGGCAACCCATTTTCCAGTCCCCCTTCTGTCTCTCTTAGATGGAAGCTATCTTTCTCTCAATAAGTTTTTCTTACTCTTAAAAAAAAGAAAAAAAATACAAGGCACAAAATGTCCCCAAAACTCCCAACACCCCCCAAAACCAGTTCAGGGGAAATCAAGGGAGAGGAAATCATAAACCACACAGCATTAATACCTGAAAGGGTATCAATGGCGGTAAAACAGTTCAATAAGGAGCTTGGTGAATTTAAAGAAGGTGTAACTAATCAGATAATGGTCCTAATGGCACAAATGATCAGCAAGTCTAGAGAAAATATTAATAAAAATCTAGTGGAGCTAAAGAAAGAGATCCAAAATATGAATGCCCAGCACAGAAAACAATGGGAGTCCATGAAAAAGTTCCAAATAGAAATCCAGGAGATTAAAAAATGATTGAATATATAGCCAGCAGAAGCAACCAGTATGAATACAGAATGTCAGATCTAGAAGTGAGTGCTGTGATCAATGATCAGTTACTGAGAGATATCTTAAAATCAACAAGCAAATATAAAAAAATTGTTCTAGCACCAGTTAGGTGATTCAAAGAAGACTAATACATACAACAGTAATGGGAATTAATGAAAAATCAAAAGAGCACAAGAAAAAAAGACTATTTACAGAAGTAATAGCAGAAAACTTTCCAGATATGGAGAAAGAACTTAACATATAGATAAGTGAGGCATGTAGAACTCCAAATATCCATGATGAGGGAAAAAATCACTCCACAGCAGATAATTATTAAAATACCAGAAATTCAACACAAGAACACAATCTTATAGAAAAGCAATGATGCACCTATAAAGGAAAACCCATCAAAATTACAAGAGACTTCTCACTGCAAACCTTAAAGGCAGGGAAAGCTTGAAATGAAGAATTTAAAGCTCTAAAAGAAAATACCTTCCAGCCCAGACTGATAGGTCCTTCAAAATTATCTTTCAAAATTGATGGAGAAATAAGATATTTCCATGATAAAGAGAATCTAATAAAATTCATGACCAGCAAACCAACACTACAAAAATTTCTCAGAGATATCCTAGGAGACACAGCAGCTAACAATGCCAAAAGGTCCAATAAAATGAGTGTATCAGGCAGGGCTAACAATTAAGTAGAAGAGAAAGAAAAAAAAAACAGCAACTGGAAAATAATACAGTGACAGGAATTAGTCAATACCTATAAATTATATTTATCAATGTAAAGGGAATCAATTTGCCAATCAAAAGACATAGGTTAGCAGAATGAATCAAGAAACAAAATCCAATGGTATGCAGTACAAAAGAAACATATTGAACACAAAGAAATTCATACACTAAACATCAAAGGATGGAAAACAGTATTCCATGCAATGGGAAACTGAAAACAAGCAGGAGTAGTTGCCCAATTTTCAAACAAAGTGGACTTCAAGCCAAAGCTGATCAAAAGAGGCAAAGAAGGATATTACATGTTGACTAATAGAACTATTCAACAGGAAGAGATAACAATTATAAATATATATACACCAAACCATGGGACACCCAAACTTACAACAAACACTAATAAACATAAAAGATCAGATAAGTATCAGTACAATTATAGTGAGGATCTCAATACCCCACTATTACAAATAGACAGATCAACTAAACAAAAATTCTGCAAAGAAATATCAGAATTGAGCCAAACATTTCAACAAATGGAGTTAATGAATATATACAGAGTGTTCCACCCAACAACAGAATACACATTCTTTTTGGCAGCACATAGTACTTTCTCCAAAATGGACAATATATTAGCTAATATTTTCTGCCTAAGAAAATGCAAAAGAATCAAAATTTTGCCATGCATATTATCAGATCACAGTGCAATGAAACTAGAAATCAATAGCAAAAGAAACCAGAGAAACTATGCAAATGTATGGATATTAAACAATACACATTTTTACTAGTACATGTTTGCAGTGCATAATGAAAACATTCATCATGGAGGATTTAAACAACACATTCCTAAATGGATCAGAGAAAATTAAAAAAGAAATAAGAAAGTTCCAAGAATTAAATGATAATGTCAGTACAACATACCAGAACTTATGGGACACAAAGAAGTATTTTAAGAGAAGTTTATAGCTGTGAAAGCCTATATCAGAAAAAGGAAACAAAAGGCTACTAGCACAAAAACACATGAGAATAAACAGAACATAATAAAGGATGCAGAAATAACCCCATGTACAGTAGTACCTCAGTTTATGAACTTAATTTGTTCTATGAGTTTGGATAAAATGGCTACATTTGTGTTTGTATGGGGAAAATGGCAGTGGGCATGTTTGTCACCTGATGCAGAGTTTTCAAACAAAAGCAAAATCGTGCCAAACACTTCTGTTTCTGAAGCAAATTGTTTGCAAACAAGTGTTCATGAAATGAGGTACCACTGTACATCCAATGATTTGATTTTTGACAAAGAGGGCAAAAACACACTGGAAGAAAGATAGCCTCTTTAATAAATGGCACTGGGGAAATTGGTTATCCACTGGCAGAAGATTAAATCTAGAACCATATCTCTTACCATGCACTAAACTAAAATCAAAATGGTCAAACTACTAAATATTAAAACAGGAAAACTTAACCTGCTGGAAGACAAGATAGGTAAAACTCTTGAAGTCATAGGCATAGACAAGGACTTTTCCCAGTTTCACAGGAAATAGTTCCAAGAATCAAGAAATGGGATCATGTCAAATTAAAATCTTCTCCACAGCAAAGGAAACAACAGAGTGTAAAGACAACCTACAAAGGTAAAAAGTTTTGCCAGTGATTTCTCAGACAGAACATTCATTATCTAGAACTTTTAAAGAGTTCAAAAAAGTTACATCCCTCAAGAAAAAACCCAATCAAAACCTGAGGAATGGAAATGAATAAACACCACAGAAGTACAAATAGCCAATAAATTCATGAAAAATGCTCAACGTCACTGACCATTAAAGAAACGCAAATTTAAACAACACTGAAATTCCATTGTACCCTCAAAAAATGGCCATCATTAAGAAATCAAACAATGGCAAATGATGGAAAGGATGCAGGGAAAAAGGAATCCTTCTACTCTTTTGTTGGAAATACAAACCAGTACAACCACTATGGGAATCAGTATGGAGATTCCTCAGAAAACTAAAATTTGCATTTGACCCAGCTATTCCCCTTCTAGATATCTTCCTAAAATAGTTAAAGACATCATGTTACAGTGGTATATGCATAACCCTATTTATAGCAGCACAATGCACAATAGCTAAATCTTAGAAGGAGCCCATATGTCCATCAACAGATGAATGGATAAAGAAAATGTGGTATTTGAACACAGTGGAGTAATACTCTGCCATAAAGATAATTTGAGTCATTTGTAGTAAAATGGATACCCCTTAACTCCATAATGGTAAGTGAAATAAATCAGACACGTGAGATTAAATATCACAGGGTTTCTCTCATATGGGAAAACCTGAGTAAAAATAAGAAACAAAATAAAAGATAGATAATAGGAAGTAGGGAGATAGATCATTCACAAAGGGCTAAGTGGATTGAAAGATAGAGGGAGGGGTGAGGAAAGGAAGGGTTAAGTGATTAAGAAGAGCCACTGGGTGTGTTTTGTACATGGACCAACTCCTCATAGAAATGTAAATATTATGTACTGCAAGCATGTACAAAGAAATGGAGTGGTATCATGAGATGGGTGGAGAGAGGAGGGAGGGAAGGAAAGGGGGATACAAAAAGGAATCAATGTGTGTTACATACATGTAGCAATTTCCCACAAAAATGTAAACAGTATGCACTACACACATATACTAATAAACTAAAACAACAAAATAAAAGCAAAATGATCACAAATAAATATTCTAATAATGCATCTCAAGGCCTTATAAAAACAAGAACTATCCAAATTCAGAACCTTACAAGGAAGGAAATTATAAAGATCAGATCAGAAATCAATGAAATACAGAGAGAGGAGCTGCATGAGCATGCGGGCTCCTACCAGAGGCACACCATTCCATCCTTGAGTGCAGGCAGATCCCAAGGAGCAGCTGTGTAGCCCAGACTGGTGAGGCTGCAGACAGATCCCAGCCGGGGGTCTGCCCCGACACCAGAGGCTTCGGCACACTCCCCCCCCCAGGCCAAGAGCCTGCCAGAGAGGAGGTGCATGTGCACACCGGCTCCTACCGGAGGCCTGCCATCCCACTCTAAGTGCAGGCAGATTCCAGGAAGTAGTTGTGTGGCCCAGACCGGCACAGCTGCAGGAGGATACCAGCTAGGGGTCTGCCCTGACACCAGAGGCTCAGGCACATGCCCTCCAGGCCAGGAACCTGCCCAGAGAGGAGCTGTACAGGCATGTGGCCTCCCAGCACAGGCCTGCCATTCCATCCCTAAGTGCAGGCAGATCCCAGGAGCAGCTGTGTGGCCTGGATGAACATGGCTATGGGCAGATCCCAGCTGGGGCTCCACCTCAACCCCAGAGGCTCAGGCATACTCACCCAAAGCACAGGCCCACCCAGAAAGGGGCTGCACAGGCACACGGGCTTCAGCCAGAGGCTGACCATACCACCTGCCACAGCCAGGGACCCGCCTGGAGAACAGCCGTACAGGCACACAAGCAAAACCCAGAAACTCAGCCCAATACTATTGATAAGTGTGAGGAGACCCTAGCCAAAGCCTTGCAGACAACAGAAACTGGAGTGCACAGCCCCCAGCCAAAGGTCCTTCCAGACAGCAGCTACAGAGGGGCCCCAGTGAGAGGCAAATCTAGATACCATCCCAAGTGTGCTCAGGACCCAACCAGAAGCCAGCCCAGCCAATAGGACAGCTCAGGGATCTAGAAGGCCACCACTCTGAACCCCGGAATTAGTGTACTGGTGAGCAGCAGAGTAAAGGACACTTGGTAGCTTGCTGAGAATTCAAGACCGGTTGGTGAGCAAAAGGTCACCTCAACAAAGGCACAGCAGCCTGCATCTATTGAATTTAGAAGACACGTAAATAAGTCCCAAAAGCAGACTTTCAGATCACCTACAGGAACCCCAAAGGTCAAGAAGATAGAACAATCTGATACTCAATGACCTGGATTCCCTGAACTGGCAATGAAAAGGCACCTGGAAAAAATGAAATCAGAAATAATTTCTCATAAGACAGCAGAGATTGTGCCCATAGTACAAGACATGATTAATAAATCTACAGTGGACACAGATAAAAAAATAGTGGAGCTGAGGAATATGATGAAATCCGAACATAGGAAACAAATGGAATCCATAAAACAGATGCAAACAGATTGCCAGGACATGAAAAACTTCATTGAAAGTTTAAAAAGCAGAATGAGCCAATGCAAGGATAGAATTTCAGATATAGAAGATAAGATTACAATTAGTGACCAGGAAAAGAAAATTTTCTTAAAAATAGTAAGGGACCATGAGAAATCAATCCAGCAGCTGCTAGATGACTAAAAAAAGACTAACATCAGAGTGACTGGAGTAAAGGAAGAAACAGGAGAGAGTGCAGATGACATAAAAAACTGTTCACAGAAATAATAGCAGAAAACATCCCAAGCAGGGGGAAAGAACTTGACATACAGATAAGTGAGGTATATAGGACTCCAACCAGCCATGATCAAAAAAAATCTACACATAAGCATATAATAGTTAAAATTTCAGAAACCCAACAGAAGAACAAGATTCTACAAGCAGTTAGAGAAAAGAAATTACATACAATGGAAAGCCCATTAGAATCACAGCAGACTTCTCAATGCAAACCCACAAGGCAAGAAGAACACGGAGCAACATGTTTCAAGCCTTAAGGGAAAACAACTTCCAACCCAGACTGATGTACCCTGCAAAACTATCGTTCAATATTGATGGAGAAATAAGATACTTTCATGACAAAGAACACCTTAGAAACTTCATGAATACAAAACCAGCACTCTAAAAAATTTTAGACAATATCCTAGGAAAACACAATGAGGATCACAACCCCAGGGAGCCCTGCAGAATGAATCAATCAGGCAGGACAAAAAATGAAATGCAAAGGAGGAGAATCCAACAAAAAGAAAATGTCATGACAAGGATAAGTCAATACATATCAGTTATAACCATCAATTCATGAACCAAAAGAAATAGACTGGCAGAATGGGTTAAGAAGCAAGATCCAACAATATGCTGCATACAAGAAACACACTTAAATCAAAAAGAAACTCATAGACTGAAAGTTAAATGGTGTAAAACAGTACTCCATGTGACAGGAACCCCCCAAAAAAGGAGTAGGTATCCTCTTTGCAGATCAAGTAGATTTCAAACCAACACTGATTAAGAGAGACAAAGGAGGACACTCCATCCTTGTAAAGGGAACAACACAAGAGGAAGAGATGGCAATCATTAATATATATGCACCAAAAACTAGTGCACCCAACTATATAAGACAAATACTAATGAACATGAAAAATCATATAAGCACTAATACAATAATAGTGGGGGATCCCAATACCCCACTATCACAAATAGAGAGATCAACTAGACAAAAAATAAGCAACGAAATACTAGAACTCAATCAAACTCTTTTTTTTCTTTAATTAAATTCTTTTATTGGTACATTGTAGGTATACAACTCAATTACATTTCTCATTGGGAATTGTACTTTTACATGATGCATCTTGGTTTGTATTTTTTCCCAATTCCTAGCCCTCCCTTCATCCCCTCCACCCTTTCCTATTTACAAAAACTTTATTTCCATTTTTTCCATTTCTCATCATTTTTCCTTTCCCTTCTTTCCTTTCCCCTGCCCCTCCCATTACTGCTACCCGTCTGGACCTTTTCTTCCTATTTTGCATTATCAATTATTCATTCTAATAATTGGTACATTTTAGGTATACAATGTAATGACATTCATCATTGGAAATTTGCACCTTTACATAGTCTCTCTTGGTTCTTATTTTTCACCCTTGCCCAGCCCTCCCTTCAACCCCTCCAGTCCTCCCTATTTACAAAGATTTTGTTCCTATTTTTCCATATTAATCCCATTCCCTTCTATTCTTTCCCCTAGCCCTCCCACTTCCTTCCCCTTTGCCCCTTTTCTTCCTATTGCACATTACCTATTATACATTTAGTGCTTATTTACACTTTCAGTTTCTCACACCAGAGAAACTGTTCGGTATTTATACATGTGTGTCCTATTTATTTCACTTAAAAGTATGGCCTCAATGTGCATCCACTTAGCTATAAATGTCTCTAATTTCTCATTTTTTATGGCTGAGTAGTACTCCATTTTACTAAAAAACCACATTTTCTTTATCCAGTCTCCAGTTGATGGGCATTTGGGCTGTTTCCAAGTTTTAGCTATTACAAACTGTGCTGCAATCTTATCTTCTGTATCTGAAATTCTGTCCTCATATTGGCTCATTCTGCTGTGTAGACTTTCAATGGAGTTTTTCCTGTCCTGGAAATCTATTTGCATCTGTTTTATGGATTCCATGTGTTTCCTATGTTGAGATTCCATCATATTCCTCAGCTCCTCTCTAGATTTATTAATCATGTCTTGCAATAGGGGCACAATTTCTCCTGTTATCTGAGAAATTATTTCTGATTTCATTTTTTCCAGATCCCCTTTTGTTGCCAGTTCAGTGGGTCCAGGTGGTTGAGTATCAGAGGGTTCCATCTCATTTCCCTTTGGGGTTGCTGTAGGTGATCTGGAAGTCTGGTTTTGAGACTTATTTACGTGTTTTCTCATTTTGACTGGAGGGGGGAGGGTTGTTGGTGCCTGCCCGGATTACCTCCTCTGAACTGGGAGAGATGGGACAGGGGCCGGGAGCAGCGGTAGGGATGATGGCCCAAAAGCCCTTTCCTGTGGGCTGGGAGCAGCCGGAGGGATGGTGGCCGGGAAACCCCTTCCTCTGGACCAGGAGCAGTGGGATGGTGGCACAGAAGACCCTCCCTCTGGGCCAGGAGCAGTGGGACAGAAGGTGGCCCAAAAGCCCTTTCCTCTGGGCTGGGAGCAGCGGGAGGGATGGTGGCCAGGAAGCTCCTTCCTCTGGACCAGGAGCAATGGGACAGCTGCTCAGAAGCCCCTACTTCTGGGCCAGGAGCACTGGGACTCTGTACCATGGTCTGTTGGTCTGGTGTCCTCTGCGTCTTTGTAGTGTGGAACCAGCTGGCGCTACAGAGGAGCGGGGGTGGGGGGAGCTTCCATTGGATTGTTGCAGGGGCGCGGACTGATTCGGCATGTTCCGCGTGATTCTGGACCTTGGTAGGGTGTGCGCAGACCTGCCTGTCTGCAGCAGGCTGATTCGGCGTGTCTCAAACTCTTAAACAAATGAACTTAACACATGTTTACAGAGTGTTCCAACCCAAAATATCAAAATACACATTCTTTTCAGCTGTACATGGGTTGTTCTCGAAAATAGACCACATACATGCTCATACAACATGTTTAAGTAAGTGCAAAGGAATTGAAGTTATCCCCTGAATATTGTAAGACCATACTGTGATGAAATTGGAGATCAATCACAAAAGAAACTGCAAAAATTTCATAAACACATGGAAACTGCACAACACACTTCTGAGTAACCAATGGGTCATAGAGGAAATTAAAGAAGAAATCAGACACTTCCTACAACTAAATGACAATGCTAAAACAACATATCAGAATCTATGGGAAACAATGAAAGCAGTATTATGAGGGAAATACACAGCAGTGAATACTCACATTAGGAAAACAGAGCGAGCTCAATAACACAACCTGACGCTGAACCTCAAGCTTCTAGAAAAAGAAGAGCAGGACAAACCCAGAGCCCATAGAAGGGAGGAAATTATAAAGATCAGGGCAGACATGAATGCAATGGAGACTAAGAGAACAATACAAAAAATCAATGAAGCCTAGAGTTGTTTGTTCAAAATAATAAACAAAATTGACAAACATTTAGCCAACATTATCAAAAAGAAAAAGAAAAGGGCCAAATGCATGCAATTAGGAATGAAAAGGGTGAAATTACAACACACGTGGCAGAAATCCAGAGGATCATCAATACCTACTTCGAGAGCCTATACGCCAATAAAATGGAAAATGCAGAAGAAATGGACAGATTCCTAGAAACAGTTGAATTACCCAAGTTCAATGAAGATGACCGAAAAATTCTAAAAGACCTAATATCAATCAATGAAATTGAAAATGTAATTAAAAACTTGCCAACTAATAAAAGCTCAGGTCCTGATGGCTTCACTGCTGATTCTACAAGACATTTAGAGAGGAACTACTGCCACTACTGTTTAAACTCTTCAATGAAATTGAAATGGAAGCAATACTCCCAAATTCATTCACGGAAGCTAGCATTAGCTTGATCCCCAAAGCAGAGAAAGACCCAACCAAAAAAGAAAACTATACTCCAATCTCATTGATGAACATAGATGCAAAAATCCTTAATAAAATGCTGGCAAAGAGAATGCAGAAGATCATCAAGGAGATCATATACCCTGACCAACTAGGATTTATCCCAGGGGTGGAGGGATGGATCAACATACACAAATCAATAAATTAAATACACTATATTAATAGAACCAAGGACAAAAACCATATGATCATCTCAATAGATGCAGAAAAAGCATTTGACAAAATCCAACATGCATCTACAATAAAAACCCTACAAAACATTGGAATAGATGGACTCTACCTCAATGTGATAAAAGCTATCTATGAAAAACCAACAGCCAATATCATACTAAATGGTCAAAAACTGAAATCCTTCACACTAAAATCAAGGATGTCCACTATCACCACTCTTGTTCAATATAGTTCTGGAAACATTAGCCACAGCAATTAGACAAGAGAAAGAAATAAACAGAATAAAGATAGGAAACAAGTCAAATTGTCATTATTTGCAGATGACATGATCCTCTATATAGAAGACGCCAAGAATGCCACCAAAAGTCTTCTAGACTTAATAACCAAATTCAGTAAAGTAGCTGGATACAAGGTCAACACACAAAAATCAATAGCTTTTCTGTACACAAAAAACAGACTCACTGAGAAAGAAATGTGGCAATCAATTCTTTCACAATAGCATCCAAAAAATTGAAATACCTAGGAATCAACCTAACAAAAGAAATCAAAGACCTCTACTCTGAAAACTATAGCACTCTAAAAAAAGAGATTGAAGTGGATATCAGGATATGAAAAGACATCCCATGCTGCTGGGAAGGAAGAATGAACATAATGAAAATGGCCATACTTCCAAAACTGCTATATAGATTCAATGCAATCCCAATTGAAATTTAAGCAGCATACTTCACAGACTTGGAGAAAACTATCCAAAAATTCATTTGGAACAAGAGGAGACCTGGAATAGCAAAAGCATTACTAGGCAATAAAGACAAGATAGGTGGTATCACAATCCCCAAGTTGAAACTATGCTACAAAGCTACTGTGATAAAAACAGTATGGTACTGACAAAGAAACAGACCTGAGGACCAGTAGAGCACATTAAAAGATGCAGAAACAACTCCAGACATACTCAGCAACCTCATCTTCAGCAAAGGAGCCAAACACCCTCACTGGAGGAAATGGTGCTGGAAAAATTGGGTTTCAATTTGCCAAAGATTAAAACTAGACCTATATCTTTCACCATGCACTAAACTAAAATCAAAATGGATTAAAGATCTAAATATTAAAACAGAAACACTAAATTGGCTGAAGAGTTTAGGAAGAACTCTTGAAGACATTGGTGTAGGAAAAGATTTTATGAACAAAACCTTAGTTGCCCATAAACTAGCACAATCAACAAGTGGGATCTCTTCTTACTGAAAAGCTTCTGCGCAGCAAGAGGAGCCACCAATAGTTTGAAGAAACAAACCACAATGTGGGAAAAAATTTTCACCAGCTATCCCTCTATAAAGAACTTTAAAAAAATCAGACCTCCCAAATTTAAAGATCCAGTGCAAAAATGGACATGTGAAATGAACAGACATTTCTCAGACAAAGAAATATAAATAGCAAATAAACATAGGAAAAAATGTTCAACATCACTGGTCTTTTGGGAGATGAAAATGAAAACAACATTGAGATTCCACCTCACCCCAGAAAGAATGGCTGCCATCAGGAAATCAACCAATAACAAATGCTGGTGGGGCTGTGGGGAATGAGGAACCCTACTCCACTGCTGGTGGGAGTGTCGACTGGTGCACCCACTGTGGAAATCAGTACAGACATACCTCAAAGTACTAGGACTGGAAGTCCCATTTGACCCAGCTATCTCCCTGCTGGGTATGTTTCCCAAAGAATTAAAATAATCACACCACAGTGATGTATGTGCACCCATGTTCATAGCAGCACAATTGGTGATAGCTAAAACTTGGAAACAGCCCAATTGCCCATCAACTGGAGACTGGATAATGAAAATGTGTTTTTTTTAATAAAATGAAGTATTACTCAGCCATAAACAATGAGAAACTAGAGCCATTTATAGCTAAATGGATGCACATTGAGGCGATACTCTTAAGTGAAATAAATAGGACACACATGTGTAAATACCGAATAGTTTCTCTAGTGTGAGAAACTGAAAGTGTAAATAAGGACTAAAAGGTATAATAGATAAGGTGAAATAGGAAGAAAATGTGCAAAGGGGAAGGGGAAATGGGAGGGGTAGGGGAAAAAAAGAGGGGAATGGAATTAATATGAGAAAAAGAAAAAATGGAAACAAAGTCTTTGTAGATAGGGAGGGGTGAAGGGATTGAAGGGAGCCAGGGGAATGGGGAAAAAATAAGAACCAATTTGGATTATGTAAAGGTGAAAATTTCCAATGATGAATGTCATTATATTGTATACCTTAAATGTACCAATATAATTATTAAAAATAGAAATCAATGAACTAGAGACCTAAAAAATGATACAAAGAATCAATGAATTGAAGAGCTCGTTCATTGAAAGAATAAACAAAATAGACAAACTCTTAGCCCACCGTACCAAAGCAAAGAAAGAAAAAATCCACACACATAGTGCAATTAGAAATTAAAAAGTGAAATCACAATAGACACTGCAAAATCCAGAAAATTATTAGGAACAAATGCACAAAACTATGCCAAATAAATTAGAAAGCTCAGAAGAAATGGAGAGACTCCAAGATACAGATGAATTGTCAAAACTGAACCAAGAAGACTTAAAAAATCTTGAACAATCCAATAACAAGCAATGAAATTAAATCAGTAGTAAAATAAACTACCAAGTAAGAAAATCTCAGGACCTGATAGATTCACAGACCAATTCTACAAGAATTTAAAGGAAAACCTAGCATCAATACTCCTCAAACTCTTTAATGAAATCAAGAGGGAAGGAGTACTTACAAATCATTCTCAGAAGCTAAAATTATCCAGATCCCCAAACCAGACAAGGATTCAAACAAGCAAACAAAAATTACAGGCCAATCTTTCTAATGAACTTAGATGCAAAAATCCCTAACAAGATATTGGCAAACAATGTAACAAATCATTAAAAATGTGACGCACCATGATCAAGTAGGCTTCTTTCCAGGGATGCAAGATTGGTTCAACATAAATGTAATTCATTATATAAACAGAAGCAAGGACAAAAATCACATGATCCTCTCGAAAATGTCTTTCACAAAACACAACATTAATTCATGATAAAAAAAATACTCTAAAGAATATTAAAACAGAAACACTAAATCTGCTTGAAGAGAGAATAGGTAGAATGCTTGAGGACATAGGTTTAGGCAAAAACTTCATAAACAAAACTCAGACCACATGGGAAATATTACAAAGAATCAAGAACTGGGATCTCATCTTATTAAAAAAACTTCTGCACAGCAAAAGAAATCATTGACTGAGTGGGAAGACAACCCAGAGAGTGGGAAAAAATTTTAGACAGTGGTCCCTTAGACAAAGGACTAATATCTAAAACCTACAAAGAATTGAAAAAAAGTCAGACCCCCCCAAATTAAAAGACCCAATCCAAAAATGGACATCTAAGGTGAATACACACTTCTCAGATGAAGAAATAGAAAGAGCAAATAAATACATGAAAAAATGTTTAACACTAATCATTTGAGAGTTACAAATTAAAACAACACTGAGATTACATGTCACTCCAGAAAGAATGGCTATTATCAAGAAATCAACCAACAACAAATGCTGGTGGGGCTGTGGGGAAGGAGGAACCCTTCTTCACTGTTGATGGGAGTGTAGACTGGTGCAACTGCTGTTGAAATCAGTATGGAGATACCTCAAAAATCTGGGATTAGAGTCCCATTTGACCCAGCTATTCTCCTTCTTTGTATCTTCCTGAAAGAATTAAAAGCACAGTATACCACAGTAATATATGCACACTCATGTTTATAGCAGCACAGTTTTTAATGGCTAAATCTTAGAAACAACCCATATGCCCGTTGACCAATAAATGGATAAAAATGATGTGCTTTTTAAAAAATTTAATGGAGTACTATTCGGCCATAAAGAAGGATAAACTTGAGAAATTTCTAGGTAAATGGATACATCTAGAGGTCATACTCTTCAGTGAAATAAATCAGATATGTGTGCAAATATCACATTGTCCCTCTATTAGGACAAACTGCAAGTATAAATAAAGACCAACATATAAAATAGATGTTATAACATAGGAAGAAATTGTTCAAAATTATACTATGAGATACTTTGTTAATAATTTAAATGTTTTATACCAGAGAAACCTTGGTATTATTAGGAAATGAGTAGAGAGAGACAGAATAGCAATCAAATATATATTCTTTTAAGATCATGATGCACAGTGTATTTACCATTGTTATTCTCTAATTATTTTTGTTATTTTCAGTAGAACTGTTTTCATATTTTCTATACTAATATCTACTTGTATTGTGTTAAAATAGAAAATAAACAGAAGGTAGTTTCTAACCAAGCCAAAAAAAGATGATATTAAAATACCACATTCTGTGACAAAAAATAAAGTAGCAGAAAAATATTCTGGGTTTTTATATGTAAATCAATGGTCTTTTTAACAGGAGGAAGGAAAAATTATCATTGTCTGGAACAGAAAAAAAAACTCTAAAGAGGGGCCTGGGGATTTAGCTCAGTGGTTCCACCACCTGCCTCACAAGTGCAAGGACCCAAGTTCGATCCCCAGTACAAAAAAAAAAAAAAACTAAAGAAAATATGAATAGAAGGAACTTATCTCAATCTGATAAAAGCCATTATGCACAACCTACTGCCAATATCAATCAATGGGGAAAAACTGACTTTCCCTCCAAAATCAGGAACAAGACAAGGGTGTCCACTGTCACAACTCTTGTTCAACATAGTCCTTGAAACATTAGCAGGGCAATCAGGCAAGAGAAAGAAATAAAATGGGTATGTATAGGAAAAGACATAGTTAAAGTATCATTATTTGCAGATGACATGATCCTATACTTTTTTCGGGGGTACTGGGGATCATACTCGGGACCTTGCACTTGCGAGGCAGGAAGTGGAACCACTGAGCTAAATCCCTGGCCCAACATGATCCTATACTTAAAAGACCCAAAGACTCCCTTGAATGACTCCTAGAATTAATAACGAAATTCAGCAATGTAGCAGGATATATATTGAAATAGAAGACAGATAAATAGAGGTAGGGACTTCCAATAATTCCCCAAATTACTTAATCCATTTTTCTTAAAATATTTTAATATATATGTTAATTTGTTTCATTCATATTACTAGTTTATTTTATTTCATTGAAAAGAAAGTTTTGTACCATTATCTGTTTCTTTTTTGTGAGTCTTTGAAATAACTACTTTTAAGAATATGACACAATGTATTAACTGTTGTTATTCTTATTTTGTTATGCAATTTTGTTTTATTTTTTCATAAAATAAAAAAAACATTTAGTTGTTATTTTTATAAGTCTATTTTCCAGATGAGGAACCTGACACTTAGGGATGGGCAGTAAGTTTCTCAAGGTCAAATAGTAAGTAAGTAGATCTTGTTCTTAAACTCATACCTGAGCTGGTGAAATATCTATGTGGTAGAGCACATACTTAGCATGCACAGGCCCTGAGTTCAATACCCACCACCAAATACAAATAAACACCAAATCCGTGTTTGTCTGACACCAGAACCTGTACCCTTAGCATGATACAAGCACAGAAGGACAAGACTACCCCAGAATCCCCCTTGTAGTGATAAAGGTCTTGGCCTGGTTCCAGGGTGGGCAAGCTGAAGTTTAAAGCAATTTCCTAGTTGGGAAGCAGGTTCCCAACCACTGTAATATCCTATGGCCCAAAGCAATTTCTGATTTCCATTTTCTGTTCTTTTCCTTCATTTTCCCCATCTCCCACAGAAAAAACTTAACAGAAGGGGAAACACATTTTAGATTGAAAATGAGCTCTTCTCATATTTTTTCCCAGCCCTCTCCCTTCTTTTCCCCTACCTCCATTACTCTGATCTGACATGGAATTCAGGAATGCTAGAGATTATCAACAGATTTCTGCACAGTGGTAAAAACATAGATAGCCTTAATGACCTCTTGAGATTTCCTCTGGACTTTGATGCTTTGTGGAGTCATACCAGCAGACTCCTAACTATGGAATCAATGTTAATGTGTGGCTCAGCTCTAAGGATCAAAGTCATATATTACCTGGATTGATTTTCTAGTAACCTGCACCAGGAAGACCATCCCAGGTTTTCTTCTTAATGCTGTACTGCAATTGTGGAAAGAGCTGCTTTTAGAGATAGAATAACCACCTGTCCACTTGGGATAACTGCTGGAAGGAGCTGCCCGAACTGCCTTCCATTGCTGTTTCAGGGTTTACATTTGTTTCTCATTTTAACTCTGCCAAGGCACTGATGTTTTCTGAAAGCAGAGCTGAGAAAATTGGCCATCTGACCAAAATAGATGACTCAGGATACTCCTTGTTTGGTGGTTGGACATATTGGAGCAGCCACATGTTTGTAAGGGGGGTATGGAGATTTGCCAATCTTGTAGGGAGCAGCTGGTAAACCCTAGGCACTATTGCCCAGTCCTAACTTCACACTATTTCTGGTCTATGGGTCAAGGGTTTCTTTTCCCAGTCCCAGAGGAATCAAAGGGCTCCAGCCATCACCTAGATCAGTGATGGCAAACCTTTTAGAGCTTTCAGTGATAACAAACAGCTGGCTGTGACAAACATGCTGTAGGTTCACCACCACTGACCTACAGGTTGCAAGGCAGAGATGCTAAAATGGCAACAATGAGACAGAGGAGTGGATAGAGCATTGCTGTGCAGATCTAAGGCCTTTTCCCTACTCTGCTGTAAACTAAATCTGTGGGCCTTGTGTTGACATATGTAAACAACAGGAAGATCATTAATTAGCTTTTGCTTAATGCCTCTAGAGTCTTAGTAATATAAGATAGGGGAGGTTTGGAGTAGGACTGTGCAGACTTTGAGGTATATCCAGGTGGAGAGGTACTAACCCGGAATCCAGGAGTGCCAAGGCCATGGAGCCATTACCTAATTGAGCACTGGAAGAGTAACTCAGAGGTAGGTGAGCTTGGCTGAAGGGCAATTTGGAATTGGGTCGATGTCTAAAGAAAGAGAATTCAAAATAAAGAGCTGAGGTGGTAAAGAGAAAAGCAGGTCTGGAAAGTGGAGGTGAGGTGATCTTAGGGACTTTCCTATGTAACTCCATGGGACAAAGACTCAGAAGGGTACAGAAAGGGAAGAAGAGATCTGAGAAGAATAGTCTTACCAGTGGCCTATCAGGCATCACAGTATACTGCAAGGAGCACTAGATTATTTTGTATACACTTAAACCTGCTTTTGGGATAGTATGCTGTCTATTTTGGAGAAACTTTGATGTATTACTCAAAAGAAAGCATATTCTATTGTTGGATGGAACACTCTGTAAATATTTATGAAGTCCATTTGTTCACAGGTGTGGTTCAACTCTGATATTTCTTTGTTAATTTTTGTTTTATTGGGCTTTCTCTTTGTAAAAATGAGGTATTTAGGTCAACCCCTATGAATGTGTTGGTATTTATTTGATTTTTTATGTCCAGCATGGTTAGTCTTATGAAATTAGGTGTACCATATTTGCGTATATATATTCACAATTGTTACCTCTTCCTGTTAAATTGTTCCCTTAACCAATATGTAGTGACCTTATTTGCCCCTTCTGATCAGATTTGGCTTGAAGTCCACTTTGTCTAAAATATGATAGCTATTTCTGCTCATTTTTGAGCTCCTGTTGCATAGAATATTGGTTTTCATCCTTCAATTTTTAGTTGATGAATTTTTTGGATTAAATATGTTTCTTGAATTTATCGTGCCAATTTTTTTATCCAGTCTGCCAATTTGTGTGGTTTGATTAGGGAATTGGGACCATTCACATTGAGAGATGATATTACTGACGGTATTGACTTATTCCTATCATTGCATTATTTTCCTGTTGCTGATTCCTTTTGTTTGCCCTTCTGCTTAACTGCTGACCCTACCTGTTGTATTTATTCCATTAGACTTTTTGGAATTATTGGCTTCTTTAAGAATTTTCTGAAGTGCTGGTTTGGTGGTCATAAATTTTTAAGGTGCTCTTTGTTGT
The DNA here is from genome assembly GCF_053883595.1 of Heterocephalus glaber. Taxonomy (NCBI): domain Eukaryota; kingdom Metazoa; phylum Chordata; class Mammalia; order Rodentia; family Bathyergidae; genus Heterocephalus; species Heterocephalus glaber. The sequence continues at coordinate 1,774,495 of NW_028258384.1, read as the reverse complement.
GGAAAGACCTTATATCTCCATCAATTTTGAAAAAAATTTTTGCAAGATATATTAGTCTGTGTTGGAACTTGTTTTCTTTTAGGGCTTGATACACTTCACTCCAAGCTCTCCTAGCCTTCAAGGTTTGTGTTGAGAAGTCTGCTGTAATTCTAAAGGGTTTATTTATTTATGTTATGATGTTGCTTTTCTCTAATACCTTTTAAGATTCTGTCCTTGAGGTGAATTTCTGGAATTTTGAACTATGATGTGTTGAGAAGACTTTTCTGATCATGGCTATTTGGGATTCTATATGCCTCATTTATCTGTATGTTAAATTCTTTCTCCATCCTTGGAAAGTTTTCTGCTATCAATTCTGTTCACACGTTTTTAATGCCATTCATGCTGTCTTCTGATTTTTCGGTAATTCCAATTAATCTTAGATTAGTATTCTTTGCATCATGTAGCAGTGGTGTGATCCATTTTCTATGTTCTCTTGTTTTTTTTAAGGTGTCTTTTCATATATGGTCATCTGCATTGGCTCTATCTTCTAGTTTGACACACTTTCTCTTCATATTGGTCACTTCTGCTTTTCATACTTTCAATATAAATTTTTATCTCCTGCATTTCTGTATGGAATCTTTTTGTGTATTATACCTCTTTACTAAACTGGTCATTCATGTTTTGTGCTATTTTGTTTAGCTTACTTATTTTTTTATTAATGTGTTCTGTAAGTTTACTTATTCTTTTATTACAACTATTTTTTGTTGAGTTATATCATCTTTGAGCTCACTGAGAACCTTACTGATCTGTTTGTCTCTTTCGTCACCTCATATAATTCAGCTTTTGGGCTTCTGACTTCCTCCCCATTGATGCCCTATAGATCAGCACTGGAGTAGTTGGAAGTTTTTGGAGGCATTTTGTTGCCTTGTTTCTCATTGAGGTGTGTGTCTGTATGCATGTATGTGAGCACATGTTGAGGGTTGCAAATCAATTATAGTTGAAAAGCTTTGTTGCTAGTATTGCTCTTTAGTTAATGTCTGCTTTGTGCTGCTGTAGTATGGGTGTGGATAACTGTAGGCCTTTACTTCTGTCCCTAAATCCAACCACTTTCATTATTTTGGGGAGGGGAATGTGAGTGCAATTGTCCCAGCACCCATTTATCCAGAAATGAACTACAGTGTTATTGATGACACAAAGACAAGCGAGATATTGGCATACAGTTAAAACCAATTAATAGTAACAACTATGCTTGGCAGTAGCAAAGGAATCAGCACCAAAAATAGAGTCAAAGACAAACTGGATATTAACCTATAAAAACCAGTAAAAGTTACTACTCTACAACCATTTACAATAGAAAAGAAACCTGTAATTATAATATAAACACGAAGACAAATCAAGTATTGACATACAGTAAATGCTAAAAGTAACAACTATACCACCATTAACAATAAAAAATAGCCAGGGATTTACCTCAGTGGTTCTGCTACCTGCCCCACAACCACAAGGACCTGAGTTCAATCGCCGGAACCAAAAAATAATACTATAGAGTCAACTAAATATCTAAAAATTTATAAACCTTAATGGTAATACTTGTAAAGATGATGGGAGTAGGAAAGAGGAAAATGAAAGAAGTGAAACTTAAAAAATAAAAAAGGAAGATGAGAAGGAGAGAAGAGTGAAATGAAGGATCCTATTAAGGAGTAAAAGAAAATTAATAAAATTAGATAAAATCAACATAAGAGAACAAGTGAGAAAAAGAGAAAAAGCCAGCAAAATAAAGAAGATATATATATATATAGAGAGAGAGAGAGAGAGAGAGAGAGAGAGAGAGAGAGAGAGAGAGAGAGAGAGACCCAAAACCAAAGGAAGCAAAAGAGATGTGAGTCCAAAACAATTTATCCATGTTTTTGAATGAGTGGTTTCTTTCCACAGTGTGCAGTATTGGAATCCACCAGATATAAGGGAGGCATATGAGTCACTAATAATACCTATTTTTTCCCCACTGATGTTTTTGTATGTGATTGCTGAATCCTGCCCCACTTTTTCTACTGGCTATAATTGGTCAATGGTGTCCACCCAAGGAGCTATATTCAGTCCCCTTGTGTGCCCCGAGTCATGAAGTTTTCTGCCTAGCTTTATGATCTGTGGATCTGTGAGGTGATTCTGCTCCAGAGTCCCCTCTATCCATATACCCCAGGCTGTGACAACCATCCAAGCCAAGGTGTATCCCTAATCATGTTGGCAGATAAGTAAAGCAAACAGAGCACTGAGCTCTGTGTTGGATGAAGGCACTGTGTGAGTGGGTAATAGTCAATAAGTCTGCTGGACTTAGTGCCAGCTACTTCAGACCTCACCCCTCTGTAAGCCACATATGCCTGGCCTGGTTTCTCATCATAGATGGAAGGGCCTCCATGTTTTTCCTGTCCTGAGCTTGGATTTCTCAGGGGGTCTATGTCTAGCCTGATTCATCTGCAGCTGTCCCTTGAGGCTGTCTAACACCCAGTTCCTGTGGCAGGGTGACTCAGAAACTCTGAAATGAAGTTGTTCTTTAGCTCAGTCTTAAACAACCCCTTCTCAAAATGGCTCCTGATTAAAAACTCTCAAATGTGGTGGATACTGCCCTGGATTTCTTGTCCAACTCTAGTTTGCCTTATGGAAGGAGTTACTTTCATAGTAAAACCCCAAAGTGTTTTTGTAGTTTACAGTAGCCATGGGCTTTTCTTAGGACTAGTGGTGCTGATTCAGTCTGTTGTTTCTCCTTGGAGCTGCTGACCCTCTCCAGGGCTACCTTGTGTTTACAGAGCCAGGTTCCTCTTCCTGGGATCCAGGGTTAGCTTTCCAGATTGCTTTGTTCTTTTCTCTGTCTTGTACTCCATTTCTCCAGATTCTCTGAAGGTTTTAGTTTTCCTGTTGGCTCCCTCCTGATTCCTAAAGATCCACTTCTTTTTCTCTTCACTAAGTTGTTATTTTCCAGGTGTCTCAAATCCAGTTCCTAGAGAGGCTTTATTTGCTGCTGGTCTTTACTCTGTGCTTTTCTATCTTAAAGTGAAAGTTATTCTTAAGTATTTCAAATTTTTATGACATTGCAAATGGTATTTTAATTTCGATTTTTATTATTCATTGCTGATATAAAAGTGATCAAGTTTTTTAATGTTGACTTTGTATCCTGGGATCGCTTAACTTACTTATTTTAGGATCTTTTTGATAGTCTTTTGAATTTTCTAGGTATATAATCACATTATCTATAAATAGAGACAGTTTTACTTATTCATTTCCAGTTCATATGTCTTCTGATTCTTCTTGTCTTATTATAATACAGTCTCCAGGAGAGTGTTAAATAAAGTAGTGAAGCAGACATCCTTGCTTCATTACTAATTGTAATGTGGAAGATTTCAATCTTTCCCTATTAAGTATGACATTAGCTATAGATTTTCCATGTTTGTCCTTTATCAGGTTGAGAAAGTTCCTTCTATTTCTAGATTGCTGAGAGTTCTTTTTATTAGTACATGCTTATACTGCATGAAGTTTACAGTCATCTTGGGGAGTACATGTACATAATAAAGTCAGTTTCCCTTTTTAAAAATCTCCTTCCCTTTGCTCCCTCCTTCTTTCTCTAAATTCTCTTTCCCCATTTTCATTCTTGTTGATATTAATTTTACCTCATGTTCATGACATGTATTGATTGCACTCAATGAGATTATTAGGATCCTATACATGGGATATCTTAATGCTCCTTACTTTTCCTTCCCCTCCACTTCTCTCCTTGCCCTCAGAGTTCTGGACCCTTCCTATTTTCAAGAGATGAATCCCACCTTTTCCTTATATCCATCATTTATTTCCTTATATGTATCCTCTATCCACTTCCTTTGTACCTTGCCTTACACAAATGAGAGAAACATGGTCTTTCAGCCTGTGTCTCTGATACATTTCACTCAACATTGTATTTTCCAAGTGCATCCATTATCCTACAAATGTCTCAAATTTGTCCAATTAGTATTTCATTATATATAAATACCATATTTTATTTATCCATGTCTGTTTATGGGTATAAAGGCAGTTTCCACAAATTAGCTGTTATGAATTATGCTGCTATGAATATTGGTATGCATGAATCACTGTAGTGTGATGGCTTTTGTTCTTTGAGAAAGAAACCTAGGAGACGAATAGCTGGGTCATATGCAATTTCTAATTTTAGTTCTTTGAGAAATCTCTATGCTAATTTCCATAGTGGTTGTAATAGTTTGCATTCTCACCAAAAATGAAGGAGGGTTTCTTTTTCACTGCAGCCATGTCAGCATTTGCTATTTTTTGACTTCTTAATGATTGCTATAATTTCTAGTGAAAGGCAGAATATTAGCATTGTTTTAATTTGCATTTCTTTAATGGCCAAATATGTTGAGCATTTTTTCATATTTGTCCTTCTTCTGAGAAGTATCTATCACTTTCATTTGCGTGTTTCTTGACTGGGTTTTTTAATTTAGGTGGTATATTTTGTTTTTAGTTCTTTGTGTATACTAGATATTAGTTCTCTGCCTGAGGAATAGCTGACAAAATTATTTTTCCATTCTGCAAGTTGTCTCTTCACTCTACTAGTTGATTTCTTTGCTGCACAGAAGCTTTTTAATTTGATGCAATTTCATTTGTTGATTCTTGATGTTATTTCTTGTACAATTTGAGTTCTGTTTGGGAAATTCTTTCCTTCAATTACAATTTGAAATATATTATCTATTTAACCTTCCAGTAGGTTTAGTGTTTCTGTCTTAATGTTTAGATTTTTGCCCTTGTTTGCTTTGATACCTTCTGCCTGCCATGAACTGTTTCTCCTCTGTGATGTCTGTCTGCCATGCCACCCTGTCTTGTAGCCAACCAACTATGGATTGAAACCTCTGCAAACTGTGAGCTAAAAAACCTTTTCTCCCTTAACTTATGAGTGTTAAGTATTTTGTCTCAGCAATGAGAAAAGGAATTAGGACAGAATTTGGTACCAGAGAAATGGGGTCATTGATGTGACTGTAACTGACCCTGTGGTTTAGGAACCTTTGGGGCTAGCCTGTGGGAAGGCAGAGGTTTAGGAAAGATTTGGAGATGCTAGCTGAAAAAAACTAGAGCTGGAATGCCTGAGGCTGTACCAGATGGGATATTCTGGTCAGAGTTCAGAAGAACAGAATGTTGATGGAAATTCTGCTGGTAAAAACCAGGCTAGGGAGATTTCTGCTGGGAAGAAGGACTGCATTGGTTGTTGGACTCCAGATCATGTGTGTTATGCCTTGGCAGAAAGTTTGTCCGCATTTTGCTTGTGTCCAGAGACTTTTCCTGAGACTGAGATTAAGGGTGGTGGACTAATTAATCTGACAGAAGAATTTTCAAGACAGTCTAATGTTGAGGCAGTGGCATGGCTACTGTTGGGGGCTTATAGCCAGATATATGTTAAGAATCAAGAGCAAAGGGCCCAACAGAATTATTTAAAACATTTTGAGTTTGGCCAGAAAGGAACCTCTGGTAAAGTTGTAGCCTGCAAAGATGGAATGGGAGAAATTGGTCACTGAAAAGACTAGCAAGAAAAAGCCAAGTATTTCAGAAGAAGGCAGCAGAAAAGATGGCCTGAAGATATCACAAGAACCAACAGGACTCCAGCCTCTACAGCCTCAGAGTTGCAAAAGTGAAAGACTTTGCCTTGAGAAGAGAGCCTCAGAGCACCATGTTCCACAATGGTGGCAGCCTAGCAAAGTTGTTCCTCAGGATTTGGTTCATAGGCACTGGACCCCTACAGCCAAGACAGAAGGAAGTCTGGCTACTGCTCTAGCTGGTGGCAGACCTTGACATTATCCATGTGGTGCTGGTTTTAGGTGCATGCAGAATGAAAAAGTTGTGGGGTCAGGAAGGCTTCCACCCAGATTTCAGAAAAAGTCCTGGGAGGCCAGGCAGTGTGCCCCTGAGAAGGCAGTGTGTGAAGCTGTGTGAAACCAAAGGTGCAATACAGACCCCAGAAGTTTGGAGAATCCAAAAACATTAATCACCTGAGAAAAACTGCAAGGAAGGAGTAGAGCTATGCCCAGAGAGAAATTATGGGAGCTGCAACCACCATCAATGCCATAGGGGAAGAGTCAACCAAGCCCTTTGAGTTCACAGTTTGCCACAGATTGCTGGGATGCTAGAAGTGGAACTGTGGGACTTAATGTTTGCCCTGCTGTATTTTAGTCTTGATTTGTTCCCATTCCTTGCTATCCTCCTGTTTGTAACTTTTGAAATAGAAATGGCTATCTTGTACCATTGAATGTTAGAAGTGCTTAGCTTTCTTTTCATTTGCACAGAGGCTTGCAGCTAAAAGTTTGCATTAAAACTCAGAGGAGACTTTGGACTTGAACTTTTCAATAACGCTGAAACTGTTAGGACTTTGGCAACTCTTGGAGAGTTTTTACATAAAGGCATGTACATGAGTCTTTGAAGGGCCAGTGGTAAAATGTTATGGCTTGTGTTTAGATGTCCCCTCAAAGCCTCGAGCAGTCATAGGTGGGGCTTTTTCTGAGGTGGCTAGATCTAGAATGTGTGATGCTAAAATTGATTCATGGTGCAATGCTAGGATCAAGGGCACTAGGATTAAGGGTGTGAGTGCTACCCCCCTTAAGTAGCCTGGATAAGATACAAGGAACTGAAACATGACCTGCAAAGCTGGTTCTCAAATTGCTCACCAACATTTGAGAATAAAAAAGAAATGAGGTGGGTGTATAGGTGAGAACATAGAAAAACAGAACCATTATGACAACTAACACAGGGCAGGGGGGAGTCTTTCTAGATGTTTGATCCTAGAGGCTGGAAGAGGATTCAAGCAGGGATCAAAGGGCCAGGTCTAATGGGAGTGGTGGATTGGACCCCAAGGTATGATCAGATTGCCAGACTGCCCCCAAGTCATCTGGAAAGTTTGGGACATCCTGCCACCTGGAGGCTTGCTTGTTCCTACAGGCTCTGCCACTGAACAGACTCATAAGATGTGAATGGTGAGCTTTCTAGACAGAAAACTGCAAGGCACCTTTATGGGCACAGCCCTGAACCAAGAGCACTTCTGCAGCCAGAACCCACCTGAAGAACAAGTGTCTCCATTGCTGCCTTTGAAGCCTGCCTGAGTGAAGGATCCTCTTCTACTGCTCCTCATTGTGCTAGAAAAATGATGAAACTGAGCTGAGTGGGACATAAATTACAAGAGTGAGCTTTGGTAGTCTTGCTTATCATGAAGAATTGGAGACCACCGCTCTTTCAATTCTTTTGTACAATTACAATTTCAAATATATTATCTATTTAACCTTCCAGTAGGTTCAGTGTTTCTGTCTTAATGTTTAGATTTTTGCCCTTGCTTGCTTTGCTACCTTCTGCCCACCATGAACTGTTTCTCTTCTGTGATGCCTGTCTGCCGTGCCACTTTGCCTTGGAGCCAGCCAATTATTCACTGAAACCTCTACAAACTGAGCTAAATAAACCTTTTCTCTTTAAAAGAAAGTTTAGATTTTTTTATCCATTTTTATTTTAGTTTAGTACATGTTGAGAGATATGGCCCCAATTTCAAACTTCTGCAAACAAATATCTAGTTTTCTCACCAGCATTTGTTGAATAGGATATCTTTTCTCCAACATGTGCTTTTGATTATTTTGTCAAAGCTGAATGTGTATGGAGATGTTTCTGTATCCTCTATTCTATTCCATTGATCCACATGTCTGTTTTTATGCCATTTTTATCATTGTTGCTTTGTAGTATAGCTTGAAGTCAGGTATTATGATGCCTCCTGCTTTGCTCTTGTTGCCCAAAATTGGTTTTGCTGTTTTGGGACTCTTCTTCTTCCATATAAATTTTAGGATTGTTTTCTCTAGAGCTCTGAAGTATGTTGTTGGTATTTTGATTGGAACTACATTGAATCATATAATAGTTTTGGGATTATGGCCATTTTAACAATATTAGTTCTGCCTATCCTGGATTGGGGACATCTTTGCATTTTTTAGTTTCCTCTTCAAATTCCTTTTTCAGAGTACAGTAAGTCCCTGACTTACAAGCATTTGATTGCAAACTTTCACACGTGTAATATATAAGGCTCACTTTGTCAGTTTACAAACAAATTCAACCTACGAACAATTCTCCCAGAATGGAGCTCATTCATAAATTGAGAACTTGCTGTACTATAATGTCCTTGTAGGGGTCTTTCACTTGTTTGGTTAAGCTAATTCCTGTGTATTTATTTTTTTCTTGATGCTACCCTGAATGGTATTGTTTTCATAATTTCTTTCTCATTGAGTTCATTATTGATGTACAGAAATGCTATTGATTTTTGTGTGTTGATTTTGTATCTTGCTACACTGATGAATTTGGATATTAATTCTAAGAGTTTTTGGTGTAATTCTTTGGGTCTTCTATGTAGAGTATCATGTCATCTGCACACATTGATAATTTGAGTTCTTCCTTTCCTATATTTATCTCTTTCATTTCTTTCTCTTGTCTGATTGCTCTGGCTAATATTTTGAGTACTATGTTGAATAGAAGTGATAATAATGGGTATCCTTGTCTTGTTCCTGATTTTAGAGGGAAAGCTTTCAGCCGTCTTCCTTTTAATGTGATGTTGCCATTGGTTTGCCATAAATAGCTTTTTATTAAATTCAGGTATGGTTCTTCTATGCCTATTTTCTTCACAGTTCTTATTATGAATGGGGTGTTGGATTTTGTCAAAAGCCTTTTCTGCAGCTATTGATATGATCCTGTGGTTTTTTTATGTTGCTCCTGTTTATGTGATATATTACATTTATTGATTTGCATATGTGAATTATTCTTGCATCTCTGGGATGAAACCTACTTGATCATGATGTATGAACTTTTTGATGATGTGTTGCATTCTATTTACTAATATCTTATCGTTGATTTTTGCATCTATGTTCATTAAGGTGATTGGCCTGAAGTTTTCTTTTTCAGTTGGGTCTTTATCTGGTTTTGAAATCAGAGTGATACTGGCTTTCATCAATGTGTTTGGAAGCACTCTGTCCCTTTCAATTTTTTGAAGGTCTTTGAGGAGTATAAGCAATGTAATATCCTTAAAGGTTTTGTAGAATTCAGCAGTGAATCCAGTAGGTCCTGGACCTTTTTTAGTTGGTAGGTTATTTATTACTGTCTCAATTTCATTGCTTGTCATTGATTTGTATTTTATTTCTGTTTTATTTCTTCCTGGGTTAACTATAGTAATTTATATGAGTCTGGAAATCAGTCCACTTCAAAATTTTCCAGTTTCATAGAATACAATTTTTTGAAATAGTTACTAATTATCTTCTGGATTTCAATAGTGTCTGCTGTGATTTCATCTTTTTCATTTCTAATCTCATTGATGTGAGTCTTTTCTCTTTTTCTTGGTAAGTTTAGCCAAAGGTTTATCTACTTTCTTTACTCTTTCAAAGAACCAACTCTTCAATTCATTGACTCTTTGTATTTTAGTCTCAATTTCATTGATTTCTTCTCTAATCTGTATGATTTCCCTCCTTAATTTAAGTGTGGGCCTGGATTATTGTTGTTTTTCAAGTATCTTAAGGTTCCTGATAAGGTTATTTATTTGAATGCTCTCTGTTTTCCTAATGTGACCATTGTTTGCAATGAACTTTCCTTTTAGGATTGATTTCATTTGTCCCAGAGGTTTTAGTGTATTATATCAGCATTGTCATTAACTTTCAGAAATTGCTTAATTTTTTTCTTGATTTCTTCTGTGACCCATTGGGAGTTCAGGTATGTGTTATTTATTTTCTGAATTTTCTTCTGTGATGAATTTCTATTTTCATTGCACAGTGGTCTGATAGTAAATGTGGGATGATTTCAATTTTTTAAATTTATTTAAGCAGGGTTTGTGGACTGTTGTGTGATCTATTTTGGAGAAAGTACTATGCACTGTAGAAAAGAATGTATACTCTGTTTTAGAAGAATGGACTACTCTGTAGATATCTATTAAGTCCATATGTTCAAGGGTGTGGTCGAGGTCTGATATTTCTTTATTGGTTTTTTTCATTTAGTTGATCCCTATTGGTGAAATTGGGGTAACAAGATCCCCCACTATGTTTGCATTAGTATTTAACATTTATCAATGTTATCAATGTAATTGCAATAGTATTTATTTGGTCTTTTTACTGTTCAGCAGTATTTGTTTTATGAAGATAGGTGCTCCAGTATTTGCTGCATATATATTTATCAATGTTATCAATAATTCTCTATGTTATCACCCACATTTATCAATGTGTGATTATTACCTTAACTAGTATGTAATGACCTTCTTTGTCTCTTTGTATCAATTTTAGTTTGAAGTTCATATTATCGGAGATTAAAATTGCTACCCCTACTTGTTTTCAGGGTCCCAGTGCATGAAATACCATTTTCCATCTTTTGATTTTTGCCCTATGAATTTTTAGGGATTAGATGAGTTTCTTGAATGCAACAGTTATATTCTGTTTGGTTTTTTTTCTTTTTTTTTTTTTTTGGTACCAGGGATCAAACTCGGGTCCTTGCACTTGCGCAGCAGGCGGCGAAACCACTGAGCTAAATCCCCAGCCCTATATTCTGTTTTTTTTATCCAGTCTGCCAATCTGTGGCTTTTAATGGGAGAGTTGAGGTCATTAGCATGTTACGGAGAAGTACTGGTTAGTAGCTATCATTGTGCTCTTTCTCTCTGTTGGTGACTCCTTTTTTTTCCCCTGTCATCTTTAATTGTTGATGTTATCCATTGACCTTGCTTGGTATTTTCATTTTTAGCTTTTTTGGCTTCATTGTCCATGTCTAGGATATTCTTGAATATTTTCTGGAGTGCTGGTTAATAATCATAAATCACTTGCATTGTCCTTTTTCATGAAATGTCCTTATTTCTTCATCTATTTTACAAGACAGTTTTGCTTGTTATGATAATCAGGGTTGGAAGTTGTTTGCTCTTAGGGGCAGAAATACTTTACTGTGAACTCTTCTGGCCTTTAAGGTTTATGTTGAGAAGTCCGCTGTATTTCTGATAGTTTTATCCTTATATGTGATTCTTTTTGTTTGTCTCTGACTGCTTTAAAATTCTGTTTTAGGGGTAGCTATCTGGCAATTTAAAATGTAATTATATGTGTTTTAATTATGATGAGTTTCCACTTTCCTCATAGTTGTTTGATGTTCTGGAAGACTTGCTTACTTGTATGTTGAACTCTTCTCATATTTGGGGAAATTTCTATTATGATTTCTGTAAAAAACTTGTAATTTTTCTGTGTTATTTTCTAGATTTTCTATAACTCCACTTAGCCTTAGGTTGGACTTCTTATCATCTAGCAGATCCTGTATGGTGTTTTTCTTGTCCTCTTTTTTATGGCTTCTTTGAGTAGTTCATCATAATTTCCCATTTTGTCCTCCATTTCAGACACTCTGCCTTCACATTGGTCATTTCTGCAATGTATTTATTCTATAGTTTTTTATTTCATGTATTTCTGTCTGATACCATTTTGTAGATTCTATAACATTGGCAAATTTGTCACTCCTATTTTGAACAGTTTTAGTTAGCTCTTCAAAATTTTTACTTTTTCCTTCAAAGCTACATTGAGCATTTTGAGTGATAATTCCATAAACTTTTGGGTCATTTCTTCTTTGACCTTGTCAAAATTCTTCATCTCTTCTTTAAACTTTTTGTAAAGCTCTGCTATTTTCTTTTGCTTTTGTCTCCATCTGTGCCTCTTAAATCTACTTTGAAAAAGTTGGGAGACCGTGGGGGGACTTTTGTTGCATTTTTCCCATATTCCTGTGTACATTTATATATATATATATTCTCTCCTTTGGAAGCTGCAGATTGAGATCTAGTAGAGTGAGGAGTGACTGTAGTTGATATGAGGATCTTTATAGCTAAATTCTGTCTTTTGATAGTACATTTGCTGCTTTATTTGTCCAGAGATATTGTTCATCCCTTCAGCTATTTAAATGATTTGGACCCTAATACTGTGTTGTGAGGAAGGAATTATTACTGGTTATACCAACATCTACAAATCTGACCGTATATCACTAATATGTATTACATCATGCATTTTCACTTATACCCTTTATCCATACCCATACGCTTACACTTTTTGTCACCTATACTGTATTGTTACTTGTAGGCTAAGATATAAAGGAAGAAGGGAAGGAAGGAGAGAGAGGGATAGGTAAAAGGTGTGAGTCAGTAGGGGAAGAGGTAAATAGGAGAAATAATATTAGGTAAAACATTGGATAGGGGATCAGGAGGCATTTTATATTTAGGATTCAAGGCTAGTGTTGAAAATTTAAAGAAGGTGCTTATAGGAGGAGGGATGGGGGGAGATATAGTTTGGGATTGAGTATAGCTACAAACTTGTCAGAACTTGCTGATATATTTGTGTACCTGTAAGATGGAGAAGACACTAGGGAAGACAAGGGGTTATTTGTATGCTATTGAAGAGTTAAAGAATAGAATAGAGCAGCGAGAAGCTTAATACAAGAGAAGAGGGAGTGACTGTGAAAGAGCAGATTATAGGGAAAAAACTTGATAGGAATTTAAAAAGTGGAAGGTACCAATAAAAGATAAGCAAATAATATTTGTTAATGCTAGACTTGGAAAAAAAGGTATCAGGAGAGGAGAAGAGAGAAAGTAACTACTAAATCAATTCCAAAAAGGGAAAGAAAAAAACAAGACCCAGTGAAGACCCAGTTCAAACACTCCAACAAGAACATGTACATGTAATTTCCATGTGTCTGCTCTGCTGTTTAGCCCATGTCCAAACAATTTCCTTCTTGCCTTAGTTCTGGTCTGCTTGCATGAAAAGCCGCATGAATTTTCCCTCTTTTCAGTTTTCCCCTTTAGTCAGCAGGCAGAATCTGACCTTGATCCCAGACTTGGTTTAGGGACTCTTTTTCCCTCCAGGAGTTGTAGCATACTTTACAGACTTGATGTGTCAGGTGTAGTTTGCATGGCTAAGACTCAATATGGTACAGGGTTTCAGGTGGAGACTCAGGCAATCATGTATCTTGTTTGTGGCATCAGGTGGAGACCCAGGTGGGTGCAGGGAGGGTTGTGGCCCTGGATAGAGACTCAGGTGGGCCCAGAGTGACAGGTGGAGATTTAGGTGGCCCAGGGAGGGTGCTGGGTGTTGGGAGGAGGCTCAAGTGGACTGGAACACCAGGAAGAGACTCAAGAGGGCCTGGGACCAGCACTGTGTGCCAGATGGAGACTCTGTTGCATGTGGGACCAAGTCAAGACACTGAGTGGTCTTAGGGCACTCTGTGGGGACTAAAGTGGATCTAGGATTAATGCAGGTTGCCAGAAAGAGACTCCAACAGGCTCAGGGAAGGTGTGGGGCAATGGACAGTGGGTGGAGACTCAAGCAGGCCTGAGGAAACTAGTGTAGGCTCCAGTGACCCCAAGACCAGTGCTGGGTGCCAGAGACCCCAGCAAATTTGGGACCTGTTCAAAGTGCCAAGTGGAGGCTCAACTGGGCCCAGGGTGCTCAGAGGAGATGCAGATGGACCTGGGACTGATGCAGAGTGCCAGAGACTCAGCCAGCCCAGGGAGGACACTGGATGCTAGGTAGAGATTCAAGCTGGCATGGGGCACCAGGCAGGGACTCAGGTGGGCCTGAGATCAGTGCTGAGTGCCAGAGAGACTCTAGTGTGTGTTGGACTGGCCTCATGTGCCAGGTGGAGACTAAGGCAGATTTGAGCCACCCAGCAGAGACCCATGTGTGTCTGGGACTAATACAGGGTGCAAATAGAGACTCTGGTGTGCCTAGAGAAGGTGGGGGTACATAGCACTGAGTGGAGGCTCAGGCCAGCCCAGGGCAAGAGGCAGAGATTCAAGTGGGTCCAGGGCACACAGTGGAGATCCAGGCTGCCCAAGACTGATGATGAATGCCAGGTGGAGATTCTAGCAAGCTCAGGGAGGGCACAGACTGTGGGTGCTGAGTCAAGTGAGCCTGCAATGTCAGGCACACACTCAAATGCATCTGGTGTCAGTTCTGTTTGCCAGACAGTGACCTTGATGGGTGTGGGAAAATCTTGAGGTGCCAGGCAGACTTGCACAGGCCTAGGGCACTCAGTGGGGACCCAGATGGGTTCAGTACTGATGTGGGATGCCCTAGGGTGACTCAGGAAGGCACAAGCAGCTGGGTGAACTCAATGGTCACTATTCACTTGTTTATCCTCTCACTGCCTGGGGAAGCACCTTCCTCTGTGCTTGGTGAGTGCTGGCAAAATGCTGCAGGATTGCAGCTTCCTCAGTGTTTAGAGAGGGGAATTATGTGGAGAAGGGGTCCATGCACCCAAAGTCTGTCTTAGGAGACTAGTCTCTGTAGCACTACTTAGTTCCCTCCAGCTATTTGGGAAATTCTGAGGATGGGGGCTCCCAGGATGAATGAGAGTAAGGGCCATGCAGACTGGCCCTGGTGGAACCAATTCCCCTCTTTTTAACTACATTTGCTTTGATCTATATACATCTTTCAAATTGATTTTCTGAACCAGGGTGTAAGTCTCTTCCTCACTTCCAGTTACCTGTGTTTTTAGTTGATCTTCCCTGAGCATCTCCAACATGACTCCTCTAGTCAGCCATGTTGGATCCTCAAGTTTTTTGTTTTGTTTTGTTTACTTTGAGAGGATATTGAATTTTGTCAAATGTTTTTACTTCATCTATTGACATGATTTTTTATTTTTAGTCTGTTAATAATTGTATACTACATTGAATGATTTTTGGATATTAAACTAACCTTAAATTTCTGAGATTAATCCTACTTGGTCATGATGGTTTATCTTTTTTATGTATTGTTGAATTTAATTTGCTAAACTGTTGTTAAGGGATTTTTTAGAAATCTGTGTTTTTGAGGCACATTTGTACTTTTTTGTGATGTCTTTATCTGGTTTTTGCATTAGGGCAATACTGGCCTCATAGAGTAAGCTGGAAAGTGTTTCTTCACATTCTGGGGAAGAATGTGTAGAATTGGTATCATTTCATCCTTAAATATTTGAAATTCATCCATGAGGCCATCTTATTTGGTCCTTCTATGATTTTTTAAAGGCCTTTTCATCTTTATCATTCTGTTTCTAATTTTATCTTTCTGTTTAGATGTGTCTTTTTTTCCATCTTTTTATTTCTTGTCTTTCTGTGTTACCTTTTCTTCATACCCTCTATCAGATGAATGTCTGACAATCCAAGTCTATAGATGGCAAGCCAGCCTCTTCAGAAGAAACTGTTTCAATTCATTTCTCCCAGCACCCATGGATTTGGGTCAAGTAACCATCTATGATCTGTCTTAACTACTACAGTAGATAACTGACTATTGTTTAAGACCAATGAGTGCCAAATCAAAACCCTAAAGGACTGGGGCAGGAGTTGGCCTGCTATTTCAGACTTGACATGCCACTCCAAAGTGTGAACCTCTCTTGGCCTCAGCCTGACCATCTGTAAATTAGAAACTAGAATTCTAAATTTTCTTACACTGAAAATTAAATATACAGTAGCAGCACGGGAAAGAAGGCCAAATGGCCAAATATGGGACTAACAAGTTGACTTATATTTAGTGATTCAACTTGAAAAGTTGTGACACTCAAGAGCAAGTAGCCCACACCCTTGATGGTGTACTCCTGTAATCCTAAATACTCAGTAGGCTGAGACAGAAAAAGGGCTGGGGTTGTAGCTCAGTGGTTGAGCACCCCTGGGTTCAATTCCCAGTATTCTCTCCTGCCAAAAAGGAAGTAGCCCATCAAAATTAGCATGTGCTGAGAGAAAGTGTGTAAGTATAAAAATGGAGTTTGTGTCAATTTGAATGCTCGGAAAAGTATTGTTGTGCTATACCAGAATAAACACTACATTTTGATAAAGAAAAAATAAAAATACTAAAAGGATCAAAGGCCATAATAAATATATGAACATAATTTTAGACTTTTTAAACAAAGGCTTACCATGAATCTGGAGTACAGCTCTAGACACAATGAATGAATGGTGAGTAGCTACCAAAGTAAATGGGCTTTAAAGAAATTAGAAAGTAGAATAAAGAGCTTTTCAACATGTTTGGTAGAAAATGAAAGGTGGGGGCTGGAGGTGTAGTTCAGTGGTAAAGCACCTCTTTAGCATGAGTGAGACCCTGGGTTTGATCCCAACCATGAGGTGAAAGGAGCAGGAGGAGGAGGAGATGGTGGAGGTGGGAGTGGGAGGGGAGTGGGAAAGAGGAAGGGGAGAGAGAAAAAAGAAGGAAGAAGCAGAAGGGAAGTGAATAATAAAAAAGATCTAACATGGAAAAATAATTTCGAATTATCTTCCCTGAGCAAGTGTTTCATCTATTCACTGGGTAGATAGCTACATAGCATTTTCCTCTGGGTCGTGCATGGGTCAATCATTTATTATAGCTAATAGATGAAGCTCACTGGTAGATAACTCTCCTTGTCAGCCACAGAGAGAGAATAAAGGTCATGGCTCTGTCAGCTCAGTCCCCAGAATGTTGCATTTTTCCCCTCTGGAGCTTCTCAGCTGCCCTCAGAAGTGCTTTCAGCTACCTCCTTTTAAATGTGTTCACTGATGCTTTTGGTCCTCCAACTGATGAGTGCTGACCACCTGGCCAGGTATGTCAGCATACTCTCATTACAGTCCTGAACTGCCTGTCACACACCCCACACTCACCACCTGCTGTACTTGCACCATTCTAAGCACTCTCACTTATCCCAACTATATTTAGACTCTTGATCAAGCTCTGGGAACTCTGAGGAAATGTGGAGATGAGACAGAAGGAGGTGAATTTTTCTAGCAATACAGACTTCAATCCATGGTGCTGTTCTTTCCACTTAGCATTGAATATAGCAGATGGATAGCTAAGCCTAAAATTAAGGTCTCTTAATCCTATTTGCTGTCCTTTTATTAAACAATGCTGCTTGTCAGGAAACAAGCTCTTGAGTTGAACCATTTTTACCCACATGTCACTTTTTCTTACCTCTCTCCCATCTTCCCCTTACTCCTCTCTTTGACCCTAGTTTGGATTTGCTCCATCATTACCTCATTTAAGCTTTTGTTAGTTTTCCACAATAACAGGAATTTCTGGAGGTCTGCAATTTATTTGGAGAGTTTGGCTCTTGGCATCCATCTCTCCCTCATTTAACTCGAGGAGACCTTGGAGTGCTTGGTTTTTGGCAACCATGGAATAAGGAATTTGGTCTCACATTTGAGCTCTTTTCTGTGTGTCTTTCTGTACTTCAAAGACATTGCCTGAGTGACTGGGTAAGGATCCAGGGCACTGGTTACTAATTGGGTACTTCAGTGAAAAACTTTGAGGTTGAAGAAATTGAGGGCCAATGGGTCCAGAATAGAGCTAAAAAGTTCAGGTCAGGGTTCTGACTTTGTGTTGTCCAGGCTCAACAGAACCCCTATTGGCTACAGGAGCTTACAGAAGGAATGGAGGAGGCAGCCTGCTGAATATAGACATTCTGTCCATTTCAAGTGTAGTCCTTTGGGGACCAACATTCTCATTCTCCTGGAGGTAGTGGTTGATGTTGAAAAGAAGGGTAGGAACTACTGGAACAAATTAGGCACTTGCTTTGCATTTGCATAGCTATGGATTGAAAATAATATTCTCTGCCGCGTAGAAAGTTATGCAATTCCACCTCTAATTTTAGAGGTCTGTTTAGAAAAATGGTTTAGAAGTCTGTTTAGAAAAATGGTGTGTCTTCTATTAAAATCTTACTTTTATCTTTCTCAACTCCCCCACACAATCTCAGCTGCTTTATTGAAATCTCTTTGTCTTCCCCATAAGGAAGCAGAGGTAATTATGGGGAACAATAGAAACTCCCTAGCTTTGAGTCCAGATTCAAAAACTGTCAACATTCTAGAAAACTTGTGCTCTCCTTATATTTTTCAAAAAACAAACTGAATCCAAGAAAAGTAAAGATCATGACCTAATACAGTGGCACATGCCTGTAGTTCCAGCTACTTGAAAGGCTTAGGTAGAAGGATCACTTGAGCCCAAGAGTTCTAGGCCAGCCTGGGGAACACAGTGAGAGCATGTCTCTAAATAAAAAATATTTTAAAAGCACTGGGAATGTAGCCCAGTGGTGTGTGGAGCATTTGTCTAGCATATGTGAGACCCTGGATTCAATCTCCAATACTAACAAAAACAAAAAAGAAACAAGGAAAAGTGAAAAGCAACTAATAATGTTCATTTATTATCAATATGTTTATAATTGTCAACATCGTTGTTATTCTTTTATTTTTTTCAGGTAGTCATCGCTTATTTTTCTCTTACTAAATTTTCTCTGATAACCTATTTCACTAACAATCAAGTCTTGTGTCTTTTATCATGCTATTCTTCAGTCATTTACAGTATTAGTTATCTTTCTTTCCTTTAATATAACAAGTTTTCTTTCACTTGGAATGTTTGACTTTTCTGAAAATCTTTAAATAGAAAATTTTATTCTGGTCATGAACCTTGAGATGTGTAAATTTTATTGCCCTATTTAAAAATCATGTTCCCTATCAGATCCTTGAAGCTAAGAACTACATCCATCATTCATTGAGCCTTCTCAATGCCTATGTGATAGCCATTTGTCTGGGCCAGAAAGTATGTTAAATAGCTGTTCAATAAATTAACAACATACATGAATGACTTCATTTTAAAATATATACATTTAGAATTAATAACTATATCAAGGCAATTTTTTTTGGTACTGGGGATTGAACTCAGGACCTTGTGCTTGTGAGACAGGCATGACGTCACTGAGCTAAATCCCCAGCCCTTATCAAGGGAATTTTTCCTATTCCTCCCATGAAATACAACTAAATATGCTAGGCATTATATATAACACAGATTAAGAAAACTGAAAAAAGATGCAAAGAAGGTGGATGGACTAATAATCTCAGGGTTGGAAGAATGATATGGGGGTGAATTGCCTAGGTATTCTTTTTGCTACATATGTCTTAAATCTGGAGCTAAGGAAGTAAGAAACCCAGAATGTCAATGTAAGCAGCCCATAAAATATCCCAAGAAAAGCCTGATTTCTGTGGCTAAAGGACCAAGAAAGGGGCTGCCTGGAAAGTCAGAGAACCTTTAGACCATAACTCCTGTAGTCCAGTGAAACTCCATAGGGTAAAATGCACCTTGCTCATTACTTATCAATAGAGGCCTAAGAGGGAGCCTGGACTTTTATACTTAGTCAGTTGTAACAAGGTTCCCCAACATGTCACATGCTGAGATGGTGTCAGAGAAAATTGAGCAGAGAGCCAGGAATTTTCTCCCCTCTCAGCAGTAGCAAGGCCTACCTCACTCCCCATGGTGTCAGTGAAGACCACATAGGAAGCTGGACTTTCATCCTTGCCAGACTGTAACCTCTGACCACCCCACCTGTTCCTGGCAAGGTGCCAAGGTGGTGTCAGTGAAGACCAAATAGGACATTGGGACTTCCACCATCACTTAGTATAATGTCAATTGAGGCCACAGAGGAAATAGTAACAAGGAACCTTTACCTTAACTAACCAGGGAGGTATCAGAAGAATTCTAGTGGAGATGTTGAACATGCCTCCCCGCTCAGCAATAACAAGTCACTTTTCCTTGACAGTGTGTCAATGGAGGCTGAGTAAGGAACATGGACTTCCACCCCAATTTGGCAGTAATGAGATGGTGCCTTGCTGCCATGTTGTCAAAGGAGGCCTGCTAAAACACAAGACTTGACATCCAGAATCCCATAACATAGTATCCAAAGTGCCTAGAATATAATAGAAAATCACTTGTCGCACAAGGGACAAGGAAAATCTTGACTTCAATGAACAAAGACCATCAACTGACACCAACAGCAAGATGACACAGAAATTAGAATTATTTGGCAAGGATTTGAAAGCTATCATAAAAATGCTTTAACAAGCCATTACAATCATACTTGAAAAAAAATGAAAAAATACAGTCTCAGCAAATAAGTTTAAGGTATAAAGATGAAACAAATAAAATTTTCAGAATTGAAAAATACAATAAACAAAATCAAATAACCTGAATAGGCTGTGCAGCAGAAGAAAGGACAGAAGAAAGAATTGGTGAGTTTGAAGATAGGACAATGAGATTATTCAATCTGAACAACAGAGAAAAAAATGATTTTTAAAAATGAAGAGCCAGGTGTAGTGGCACAAGCCTATAATCCCAGTACTCTGGGAGACTGAGGGGGAAGGATAGAAAATTCAAGCCCAGCCTGCACAACTTACTGAGACCCAGTGCTCAAAATAAAAGATAAAAAGGGGGTGGGGATGTAGCTCAGTGTAAAGGCCCTGAGTTCAACCCCCAATACCAAAAAAATATACAAAAGCAAAAAACAGAGGCTCTGGGGTGTAGGGTTATAACAAAAGATCTAATGTTCCTGTTATCAGAAGATTTTCAGCAGGAGAGAAAAAAAGGCACAAAAAAGGAGAACAAAGGTACTTGAGTACTAAAGTATTCAAAGAATTAATTGCTGAAAAACCCCAAATATGACAAAAGACATTATGAATCCCAAAAAGGATGAACTTCAAGAAATCTATTACAATGCAAATTTTTAAAAACTAAACACAGACGCACACACACACACACACACAAATACATATACACTCAAAATAATCTTGAATACAGTGAAAGACAAACACCTTAACTCTAAGTGAAAAACAATTCAAATTATGTGAATTTCTGATCAGAAACCATGGAGGGTAAAAGGAAGTGGCACAATATTAAGCACTGAAAGAAAATATCTGTCAACCCAGTGAAAATATCTTTTACAAATGAAGGCAGTCAAAACATTCTCACATGAAAAAAAACTAAAAGAATTTGTTGGTAACAAGCTTACCTTAAAAGAATGCCTAAAGAAAGCTTTAGAACTAGAAAATAATCAAAAAAGGAGTCTTGGAACAAGAATGAATAGCAGTGAAAAAGGGAAAATTATGAGTAAATATAACGGATTGTTCTTCTCTTTTTGTGTTCTAAATTATGTTCAACAGAAAAAAATTATAATACCTGATGTGGTTACCAATGTATACAGAGGAAATATTTGATACAGTTATATTTAGGTTTCTACACTCTACCCAAACCATTAAAATATCAAGAGCAGTAGTCTCTTGATTATATACATATAATACAGCTTCTTCAAGTACTTTTTTATAGTATCCTCTTAAAAAGTCATACAAAATGATACACTCAAATGCACTATCAATCAATGAAAATGGCATTCTAAAAACTTTCTTTTGTAGATTTTTTATTAGTACATTTTGCAGTACATAACAATCACATTCATCATGGAAATCTGTACATGTACATAGCACATCTTAATTCTTTTTATCATCTCCCTCCAACCTTTCTTCCCCTCCAAGTTTACAAAAGTTCTTTTTGCATATTTTCTTTCACTTTTCCCCTTTATATCCCTTTTTCCTATCTTCTCTCCCCCCTCCACTGATCTCATGCTCCTCTTCCCATTTAAACAAGTTCTTCCTACTTCCTCATGTCTACCCTCCATTTTGCTCCTTATATTTAAATTTGTGTATCTGCTTAATTTCACTTAGGATTATGGTCTCAAGGTGCATCTATTTATTTTAAAACGTTTCAAATTTATTCTTCCTTATGGCAGAATAGTACTCTGTTGTATACAAATACCATTTTTTCTTTATCCATTCATCTGTTGATGAAAATATGGGCTTTTGCCAAGATTTAGCTATTACAAATTGTGTTAATATAAACTTAGGTGTGCATGTACTACTATGGCATGATAACTTTTACTCCTTCAGAAGATACCTAGAAGGGGAATAGCTAGGTCAACAGAGACCTCTAGTTTTAGTTTTTTGTGGAATCTCCATACTGCTTTCCATATTGGTTGTACCAATTTACATTCCCACCAACAATGGAGAAGGGTTCTTTTTTCCCTCACAGCCTCACCAGCATTTGTTATTGGTTGATTTCTTGATGATAGCCATTCATTCTGGTGTGAGGTGGAATCTGTGTCATTTTATTTTGCCTTTCTGTGAATGCCAGCAATGTTAAGAGCTTTTTTATTAACTTACTGGACATTTGTATTTCTTCATCTAAGAAGTGTTTATTCATCCAAAATGCTGATTTTTTGAATTGAGTCTCCAAATTTGGGGGAAAATCTATGTTTCTGAGTTCTTTATATATTCTACATATTAGTCTTCTGTCAGAGGAGTAGCTGGCAAAATATTTTCCCATTATGTAAGTTGTCTCTTCACTCTGTTGGTGGTTTCCTTTGCTTTTTAATTTGATGCTATGTTATTTGTTGATTTATTGTAATATTTCCTGTAAAACTGGAGTTTTCTTCAAAAAGTCTTTGCTTACCTATGTCTTCAAGAGTTTTACCTATTTTATCTTCCAGCAGATTAAGCAGTTCCATTTTAATATTTAAATGTTTGATCCATTTCTATTTTAAATTAGTGCATAGTAAAAGATATGGGTCTAGGTTCAATCTTCAGAATGTGAAAAGCCAGTTTTCCCCACACCATTTGTTAAAGAGGCTATTTTTCTTCCAGTGAAAGTGTTTGGCCCCTTTGTCAAAGACAAGATAGCAAAATGTGTCTAGAGTTGTTTCTGCATCTTCTATTCTGTATGTTCGTTTTTGTTTTGTTTTGTTTTGTTCCAGTACCAGACTGCTTTTGTCACTGTAGCTTTGTGGAGTTTTTTGTTTTGTTTTTAATTTTTTAATTTTAATTTAATGTAATACAAGTAAATATTAATGAAGAAAATATGAAAGCCATTCTATGAAAAACTGTTTTTTATAACAAAAATAACTAGAGGATAACAATGGTAAACACACTGTGTATCATGATCTTAAAAGAATATGTTTTCTTTGCTAATCTATCTCTCAACTCATATCCTAATAATATTATACATTTTTGCAAAAAAAATTTTAATTATTAACAAAGTATCTCACACTCAGTATAATTTTGAACAATTTTGTCCTGTTTCACAATATCTCGTATATATTTTTGTCCTTATTCATACTTTCGGTTTCTCACACCAGAGAGATAATGCGATATTTACACATGTGTGTCCAATTTATTTCACTTAAGAGTATGGCCTCTAGGTGCATCCATTTACCTAGAAAGGTCTCAAATTTATCCTTCTTTGCAGCTGAAGAATACCCCATTATATTTCTTAAAAACACGTCTTTTTTATCCATTCATCAGTTGATGGGCATTTGGGTTGTTTCCAAGAATTAGGCTATTACAAACTGCTGTTATAAACGTGGGTGCACATATATTGCTGTGGTACCATGCTATTAATTATTTTGGGAATATACCCAGAAGGAGGATAGCTGGGTCAAATGGGACTTCCACTCCTAATTATTAGAGGTGTCTCCAGATTGATTTCCACAGTGGTTGCACCAGTCTACACTCCCACGAGCAATGGAGCAGGGTTCCTCTTTCCCCACAGCCCCGCCAGCATTTGTTATTGGTTGATTTCATGATAGCAGCCATTCTTTCTGGAGTGAGGTGGAATGTCAGCATTTTTTTCATTTGCATCTCTCGAATGACCAGTGATGTTGAACATTTTTTCATATGTTTATTTGCCATTTCTACTTCTTTGTCTGAGAAATGTCTGTTCATTTCAGATGCCCATTTTCACATTGGGTCTTTAAATTTGGGAGGTCTGATCTTTTTAAATTCTTTACAGATTCAAGATAGTAGACCTTTTTCTGAGGAACAGCAGGTGAAGATTTTTTTCCCACATTGTGGGTTCTCTCTTCACACTGCTGGTGGTTTCTCTTGCTGTGCAGAAGCTTTTTAATAAGAAGAGATCCCACTTGTTGATTGTTTGTGCTAGTTCACGGGCAACTGAGGTTTTGTTCATAAAATCCTTTCCCACCCCAATGTCTTCAAGAGATCTCCCTAACCTCTGCTCCAGCTGGTTCAGTGTTTCTATTTTAATATTTAGATCTTTAATCCATTTAGATTCTAGTTTAGTACATGGTGAGAGATATAGGTCAGGTTTTAATCTTTGGCAAGTTGAAACCCAATTTTTCCAGCACCATTTATTAAAGAGGCTATCTTTCCTCCGGTGCAGGTGTTTGGTTCCTTTGTCGAAGATGAGGTGGCTGAGTATTTCTGGCATTGTTTCTGCATCTTCTAATCTGTTCCACTGATCCTCAGGTCTGTTTCTTTGCCAGTACCATGTTGTTTTTTGTTTTGTTTTGTTTTGTTTGGTACTGCAGATAGAACTCAGTACCTTGCTCTTGCAAGGCAGGCAGTGGCACCACTGAGCTAAAACCCCAGCCCACCATGCTGTTTTTATCACAGTAGCTTTGTAATATAGTTTCAAGTTGGCGAATGTGATACCCCCTGCTATGTCTCCGTTGCCAAGAATTGCTTTTTCTATTCTATGTGTCTTCCAGTTCCAAATGAATTTTTGGATTGTTTTCTCAAGGTCAGTGGAGTATGCTGCTGGGATCTCAATTGGAATTGCATTGAATCTATATAGCAGTTTTGGAAGTATGGCCATTTTCACTATATTAATCCTTCCTACTCAGGAGCAGGTGATGTCTGTCAATTTTCTGATATCATCTTCAATCTCTCTTTTCAAGAGTGCTATAGTTTTCAGAAAAGAAGTCTCTGATTTCTTTTGTTAGGTTGATTCCTAGGTGTTTCAGGTTTTTGGATGCTATTGTGAAAGGAATTGTTTGCCCTATTTCTGTCTCAGTGACTCTGTTGTTCTTGTAGAGGAAAGCTATTGATTTTTGTGTGTTGACCTTGTATCCAGCTACTTTACTTAATTTGGTTATTAAGTCTAGAAGACTTTTGGTGGCATTCTTGGCATCTTCTATATAGAGGATCATGTCATCTGCAAATAATGACAACTTGGCTTCTTCATTCTCTATCTTTATTTCTTTCATTTATTTCTCTTGTCTAATTGCTGTGGCTAATGTTTCCAAAACTATGTTGAACAGGAGTGGTGATAGTGGACATCCTTGTCTTGTACCTGATTTTAGTGTGAAGGATTTCAGTTTTTGACCATTTAGTATGATATTGGCTGTTGGTTTTTCATAGATGGCTTCTATCAGTTTGAGGTAGAGACCATCTATTCCAATTTTTTGTAGGGTTTTTATCATAAATGCATGTTGGATTTTGTCAAATGCTTTTTCTGCATCAATTGAGATGATCATATGTTTTTTGTCCTTGGCTCTATTGATGTAGTGTATTACATTTATTGACTTGCTTATGTTGAACCATCCCTGCATCCCTGGGATGAATCCCACTTGATCAGGGTGTATGATCTTCTTGATGATCTTCTGCATTCTATTTGCCAGTATCTTATTAAGGATTTTTGCATCTATGTTCATTAGTGAGATTGGCCTATAGTTCTCTGCTTTAGTTCTTTCTCTGCTTTGGGGATCAAGGTGATGCTTGCTTCCAGGAATGAATTTGGGAGTATTGCTTCCCTTTCAATTTCATTGAAGAGTTTAAACAGTAGTGGCAGCAGTTCCTCTCTAAATGTCTTGTAGAATTCAGCAGTGAAGCCATCAGAACCCGGGCTTTTCTTAGTTGGTAAGTTTTTAATTACATTTTCAATTTCATTCATTGATATTGGGTTGTTTAGAATTTTTCTTCTTCATTCAACTTTGGTAATTCATACATATCTAGGAATCTATCCATTTCTTCTGTATTTTCCATCTTATTGGTATATAGGTTCCTGAAGTAAGTATTGGTGATCCTCTGGATTTCTGCTGGGTCCGTTGTAATTTCACCCTTTTCATTCCTAATTGCATGGATTTGGGCCTTTTCTTTCCTTTTTCTGACAAGGTTGGCTAAGGGTTTGTCAATTTTGTTGATTCTTTCGAAGAACCAACTCTTGGCTTCATTGATTTTTTGTATCATTCTCTTAGTCTCCATTGCATTGATTTCTCCTCTGATCTTTATAATTTCCTCCCTTGTATGAGTTTTGGGGTTGTCCTCCTCTTCTTTTTCTAGAAGCTTGAGGTTCAGCATCAGGTTGTTTAATTGGGCTCGCTCTGTTTTCCTAATATGCATATTCACTGCTATGAATTTCCCTCGTAAGACTGCTTTCATTGTGTCCCATAGATTCCGATATGTTGTATTGTCATTGTCATTTAATTGAAGGAACTGTCTGATTTCTTCTTTAATTTCCTCTGTGACCCATTGGTTTTTCAGAAGTGTGTTGTTCAATTTCCATATGTTTCGTGACCTACTACGAAAGGGAAAGGACAAGCATAAATACCATGAGTACCTGCTCTGTGGCCTCTCCTGACATAGAGGGCCAGGAGATGTGGTCATTGACAGCTCAGAGAGCTCACTGTGCTCTGCCTTTCCCTGGGGACACAGAAGGCTGAGTTTGGATGGGGTTTTCTCACCCTTTTTCTATGACCCCACCAAGGGCAGCAGGCAACCCTGTATGGAGCTCTGAGCCTCTTTACCTCAGAAAGTGGCTACCCATTCTGAACCTGTTAAAAGTTTAATTTGAGAAAAATGGCTCATGTCAGGCCAAAGCTGTCAGGAATTTCACCTCCAGATCTCTTGGGTTGTCCTGTGGTAGTTGGGTCCATGCCTGAAGGGATTGTGTAGACAGCCCCATGGCATAGACACTCAGGGTGCCAGTTAAGAGGTTCCCAGTGATGTTGTACCTTCTTAAAAGTAACATTGGTCTTCTGAAAAAGAAATCAACTGTAGGCTTACCACCCAGAGAGCACTGTGGGCATTTTGGGCCAGAACCTGTCCACACCCCTTCACCCTAGCATTTGTTTGCTTTTGTAACTAAACTGGGAACATATACGCCATTTTGCATCCAGTGTTTTCATTTGATAGTTCATCCTAAGCATTTTCCCATGTCATGAACAGTTCTTCAAAAGCATGATTTTAATGATTGTAGACTCTAAGGCTTGTAAATTTTACAATAATTTATCTGACCTTTTTTCTGTTGTAAAACATTTAGATAGTTTCTGGTTTTTCTCTATATAAATAATGCTGTGATGAATATCTTTATTCCCCCTTAAATGCCTGCAAGTGGTATTTTTGGGTGAAAGACTTTGTTCATTTCACTGATACTCTTCCCTCTTGGTCTGATGCTTAGATTCTCTAAGTTCCAGTAATAGAACCTACTTCTCAGTGTCCTACAGATTCTGAACAAATCAGTTTCTATTAACCTGTGTGTCACAAAAAGTGTTTGAATGTGACCGATCTTTTTTTTTAATACCACGATGGTATTACTGCAGATCCATTTGTGACAGATTTTTATAGGAGCCAGTTTCCTTATTTTCATTGCAAGAATCTGATCATGAGTGCATGTTCTCTTCCATCTCTGCTGCTATGGCTTCCAAGTGCTTGGTGATGTTTTCAGAATCTTGTACTTTGTGTCCACAATGGTACTGAATCCCCTTCTGCTGTCAGCAGAGATAAGTTTTGAACTGACCTTGCCACATGCTTAGTGGGTGATTTGTAATTAAGTTTATAGATTTAGAAAGTACAATGGGCCATTTGGGATTGGTAACAGAGCAAAGGCTCTCACTGAAAAAGAAACCATGTAGATGATTGGGTTTTACAGATGTGTATTTATGTTTATTCCCTTCCACTATCAGAAGGTCTTTGTGGTTTGGGACAGCAAAGTGGCCAGGCCTCTTTAATGTAGACTGTGGGTGACCCAGCTGGCACAGGTGGTAAGGCATTTTCCCTCCTTCCTGCCCACAGTGCTTCAGGGTAGGTTATGGTCTTTAAGTCCAGACCACCCAAATTTGGTTGATTCTTGTATCTCCAGTTTGGTTGTGATCCATTGATTCTGAAGGGAGATATGCATGATGGATTTTATGGGTGCCATGTTCAGTGCCACTTGAGTCTACCAGAGCTTATGGCTGAATTGTGCAGGACTGGGCTGGCTGTCCTCAGGTGCCGCTCCTCTGGACCTTTGGCTGGTCCACGGACCCAGGGTGCTCATTGCTAAATCTTGAGTGGTTGCAGCTTCTGTGAGAATATGGTAAAGGTACTATGTTCTAGAAGATGTCTCTTTACACCATTTTCCATTTTGTTTCATTGCAACCTAATATGAACTGATGGTGACTCAAATGAGCCTGGGTCTTTCTTAGGCAGACCATATGTATGACAGGTGCCCTTGAATCAGGCTGGAGCCACTTCCAGAGCCTCTGAGGGGTGCTGGCTACTGGCTCAAGACTGCATGGTTGTAAATCAGTTTGCCTGTGAAGAATTGGTCTGGGAAGGAAGGTGTTTCCATCAAACAGCAGTTTTATCATTGCTGAGGTGGTCATGGTGAGCAAATGAATGAGCCATGTGAATACCTTAATTTTCCCTGTAACTCATTTCTTCAATATGAAGAGACTCCAAACTCTGTGCAGAGAACTTTGTACAAAAGGCAAATCTTTTTAACCTATGTAGCCCACCCTAGTCTGTCTGGCTGAATGACTACATGTAGGTCACTGTGTAGGTGAAAGCCTCTATTTCGACCATAGTTTGGATGTTGACAAATTAAATATTACAGTATTTAGAACTGCTGCAGCTGCTCTGTAACCACATAAAATAGGACAAATCAATAGTGTGTTGCTGTTCTTCAGGTTGGTGGCAGTCAGAACAAGTGTAATATTCTCTACCTAGTCTGTAGCTGTGACTGTGATGTACAGGCAAAGCAAAAATTTTTTTTTAAAACTTATGAAAACAAATAATGCAATGATACTAGGATATACACTTTTGTATTTTTATTCTTATATAAGGTTATTTGCTGGCTATTGTTGGACTCTAGTTCAGTCTGTGTTACTTAAATTCAAATATATGAATTATTTGGATTGAACTCATGTTCGGGGCCACACTGTTGTATGTATTGATGTACAGCCTTGAATGTGAATAATTATTGTAAACTATATTTTACAGCTTTTTTCTGGCTTTATTATATGAATTTCCTATTTGGTCATGGTTTAATCACATAATTTAATGAATCTGTTTTATTCTCTTTTTACAAATATCTGTGCTTTAGGTGTAGTTACCAAATGATGAATTCCACTCGTATGCTTGGTAATCTTGTAATAAAAGCATGTAGTGTGTTAAAAAAAAATTTCCATGTGTTTATGAAATTTTTCCAGTTTCTTTTGCTATGGATCTCCAGTTTCATCCCATTATGGTCTGATAATATACAGGGGATAACTTCAATTCCTTTGCACTTACTTAAACATGTTCTATGTGTGAGTATGTGGTCTATTTTGGAGAATGACCCATGTGCAGCTGAGAAGAATGTGTATTCTGATTTTGTGAGGTGGAAGACTCTGTAAACATCTGTTAAGTTCATTTGTTCAAGAGTTTGATTCAGTTCTAGTATTTCATTACTTACTTTTTGTCTAGTTGATCTATCTGTTTGTGACACTGGGGTGTTGAGGTCCCCCACTACTATTGTATTAGTGCATATATGACTTTTCATGTCCGTTAGTATTTGTTTTATATAGTTGGGTGCACTAGTGTTTGGTGCATAGATATTTATGATTGTCATCTCTTCCTCTTGGATTCTTCCCTTTACAAGGATGTAGTGTCCTTCTTTGTCTCTCTTAATCAGTGTTGGCTTGAAATCTACTTGATCTGCAAAGAGGATAGCTACTCCTGCTTTTTTTCGTTTTCCTGTGGCATGCAGTATTGTTTTCCACTCTTTAACTTTCAGTCTATGAGTTTCCTTTGGAATTAAGTGTGTTTCTTGTATGCAGCATATTGTTGGATTTTGCTTCTTGACCCATTCTGCCAGTCTATTTCTTTTGATTGGTGAATTGAGACCATTAATGTTGATGGTTATAACTGAAACGTATTGACTTGTCATTGCCATGACTTTTTCTTTTTGTTGGGTTCTCCCCCTTTACATTTAATTTCTTGTCATGCCAGATGGGTTCATTCTGCTTTGCTTCCTGGGGTTGTGATCCTCAATGTCTGTTCCTAGGCTATTGTGTAAAATTCTTTGGAGTGCTGGTTTGATATTCACGAAGTTCCTAAGGTGCTCTTTGTCATGAAAGTATCTTATTTCTCCATCCGTTTTGAAAGATAGTTTTGCAGGGTACATCAATCTGGGTTGGAGGCTGTTTTCTTTTAGGGCTTGGAATATGTCACTCCAAGCTCTTCTTGCCTTGATGGTTTGTGTGGAGAAGTCTGCTGTGATTCTGATGGGCTTTCCTTTGTATGTGATTTGTTTCTTTTCTCTGACTGCTTGGAGAACTTTGTTCTTCTGTTGTGTTTCTGGAATCTTAGCAATTATATGCCTATGTGTAGATTTTTTTTGATCAAGGCTATTTGGAGTCCTATATGCCTCACTTCTCTGTATGTCAAGCTCTTTTCCCCTGCTTGGGAAGTTTTGTGCCATTATTTCTGTGAAGAGATTTTTTATGTCATCTGCACTCTCTCCTGTTTCTTCATTGAGCCCAATCAGTCTTATGTTATTCTTTTTTGCATCATCTAGCAGCTGCTGGATTGATTTCTCATGTTCCCTTATAATTTTGAAGCAATTTTTCTTTTCCTGGTCACTAATTGCAATCTTATCTTCTATATCTGAAATTCTGTCCTCACATTGGCTCATTCTGCTGTGTAGACTTTCAATGGAGTTTTTCATGTCCTGGAAATCTATTTGCATCTGTTTTATGGATTCCATTTGTTTCTTATGTTGGGATTCCATCATGTTCCTGAGGTCCTCTCTAGATTTATTAATCATGTCTTGCACTAGGGGTATAATTTCTCCTGTTATCTGAGAAATTATTTCTGATTTCATTTTTTCCAGATGCCCTTTTGTTGCCAGTTCAGTGGGTCCAGGTGGTTGAGTATCAGAGGGTTCCATCTCATTTCCCTTTGGGGTTGCTGTAGGTGATCTGGAAGTCTGGTTTTGAGACTTATTTATGTGTTTTCTCATCTCAACTGGGACGGGGGGGGGGGGGTTGTTGCCGCCTGCATGGATTACCTCCTCTGAGCTGGGTGAGGTGGGCCAGGGGCCGGGAGCAGCGGTAGGGATGGTGACCCAAAAGCCCTTTCCTGTGTGCTGGGAGCAACGGGAGGGATGGTGGCTGGGAAGCCCCTTCCTCTGGACCAGGAGCAGTGGGATGGCATCTCAGAAGCTCCTCCCTCTGGGCTGGGAGGGGCGGGACAGAAGGTGGCCCAAAAGCCCTTTCCTCTGGGCTGGGAGCAGCAGGAGGGATGGTGGCCAGGAAGCCCCTACCTCTGGGCCAGGAGCGGCGGAACTCACTACCCTGGTCTGGTGATCCGGTGTCCTCTATGTCTTTGTAGTGTGGAACCAGGTGGCTGTACAGAGGAGCAGGGGTGGGAGGTGGGGGTGGATGTCCAGTGGATTGTTGCCAGGGCGCAGGCTGATTTTGCGTGTTCTGCCTGACTCGTGACCTCGGTAGGGTGTGCACAGACCTGCCTGTCTGCAGCGGGCTATTTCGGCGTGTTCTGCGTGACTCGCGACCTCAGTAGGGCCTCATTTTCCATTTGTTAAATTTTATTTTCTGTGTTGATTCTTGTAACTTTCTTTTTTTTTTTTTTTTTTGGTACTGGCAATCAAACTCGGGACCTTGTGCTTGTGAGGCAGGTGACAGAACCACTGAGCTAAATCTCCAGCAATTTTATTTTATTTATTTTATTTTTTTTGTGGTACCAGGAATCTAAGTCAGGACATTGCACTTGCAAGGCAGGCAGCGGCACCACTGAGCTAAATCCCCAGCCTCCTTATAACTTTCTTATGGACGATAGCTTTATCACTAATAATAGGGCTTCCGTAGGAAATGTCTATATTCCTCAGAGATGTCTTCTGGGCATATGTGGTTCTTGGCCTTTGTGTCTGTCCCAAGAGCCTATCTTCCCAATTTATTAAGCATCAGAAGTTGCTATTTATTTGGCTCAGCACCCCATCCTTTGGTACTGGGCTATGGTGATGGTTATGGCCCCAGACAAACTCAGTATTGTCATACAAAGGAGAACAACTGATTTAAAAAGGTATGACATCCTGGCTGAAGTAGTACAATTAGCAATATCAATAGTATCAAGCACAGCCTGGAAACTGACAAAGTGTTATAACTGATAATTTGGTGCCTTTAACCATAGGGGCAAAATCTACAGTTATATAACACAATCCAACGTAAACCAGGAGCTTGTATGCAATGTGTGTCCCATGAATGGAGTTATTTTACCCTGGGAGGGGGATTTAAGAGAGATAGGGGATAAAACAGAGAGATAAATGAAGGGAAATGTAGTAGAGGCAAGGCTGGAAGACAACAGATGATCACCCAAGGTTTGGGAAACTGTAGTAGAGAGCAAGAGAGAAAGCATGAAGGTTAAAGCAAAAAAAAATTGAAGTGAACTAGAAAGACAAGATATGATTTTCACTCACATGAAAATATACACTCAAGAGTGATAGTTGAGGAAAGAGAACAAGATTAGTAGAACAAGATAAGAATAAAGGTGAAAACCTAAACAACAACAACCAAAAATAAAAACAGAAAAAGGAAACAAAACCAACAAAGAAAGAAATAATAATAAAAATAAAAAATAAAATTCCTCTGGAGTCCACAGTTCTGTGGCAGTGTCCAAGTCAAGCAGTGTCCCAAAACTATACTGTGTACCTCCGCCAAGTCTGCATTACAATTAGCGCTGGATACAAGTTTGATCTTGTGGAAGCTGGGGCCAGTCTTCAGCCAGCAGCTTTTTGGATGTCTCTCTCTGGCCCACCGAAGCCTCCTTACCGTGAGTTGCTGTGGCACCCTCAGGAAAGGACAGCCTAGGGTTGCTCCCAGTTTTATGTGCATTTGGCTTGTGTACAGTTGGTTCCACTTGGTCTTTGCACAGCCTTCTCTGTTTCATCCCCACTGGTGCTGCTCAGTTCTGCTTCAATAGCCTGTCTAGCAGGTGAAGTGCTGTTGCTCAAATCCCACATGCATCTACATATTTCTCTCAAGCCGTTGATCACCACTTACTTCTTTCAGCTGTACTGCAGTCCCTAACTTTGGAGCACATGACAGAGGGGAAAAAAGGCCGGTGGCCCTTCCCAGAGTGTTCTGGTTATTGGCTCTGTGTTTGCCAGGCAAACGCACTGCCAGGTTGCAGAGTCCTCTGTGCAGAGGAAGGCCAAAGAGACAAGAGGCCTTTTTTCCCAAATCTATCCTGTGTGGCTTGAGCTTGCTACCACTTTCAGTCCATTGGTTTCTTGGGCATTTCCCAGTATGACGATTATTTTTCTTGTACCGGGGAATCAAACTTGGGACTTTGTGCTTGTGAAGCAGGCTCGGTGCCACTGAGCTAAATCTCTGGCCTCAAGTATGGTGATACTTGCTCAGTGCTGCCCATGCCACTGGTAGTTCTGTGGGCTGATGGGCTATTTTATTTTTTTATTAATTTTATTAGTACATTTTAGGTATACAATATAATGACATTCATCATTGGAAATTTGCACCTTTACATAATCACTCGGTTCTTATTTTTTCCCCATTCCCCTGCCCTCCCTTCAACCCCTCCATCCCTCCCTATTTACAGACTAGATAATGTGAAATAGGAAGAAAAGGGGCAAAGGGGAAGGGGAAGTGAGACGGGCAGGGAAAAGGAAAGAAGGGAATGGAATTAATATGAGAAAATGAAAAAAATGGAAACAAGGTCTTTGATGAGCTATTTTATGAAATCCCATGCCTAAGGTTTATGTGATCTACTAGTCTCTTATTTCAGATTGGTTTTGGCATTTGGATGTATGTCCCTCCCTTTCTTCCAATTACCCTATCACTAGCTTTGTAGTGTAACTTGAAGGCCAGGATTTTGATGCCCTTTGCCCAGAATTGCTTTTTCTATTCTAGGTTTCTTCTGGTTCTGTATGAATTTTAGTATTGTTTTCTCTAGGTCTGTGAGGAATTCTATTGGTATTCTGATTTGTATAGCATTAAATCTGAATAACAGTTTTGGAAGTATGGTTGTTTTCACTATATTGATTCTGCCTATCCAGGAACAGGGGATATTTTTCCATTTTCTTTTTTTTTGCTTAAATTCTTTTATTGGTACATTTTAGGTATGCAATACATTTACATTAATCATTGGGTATTTGTACCTGTACATGATGTATCTTGGTTCTTATTTTTCCCCTATTCCCTGTCCTCCCTTCACCACCTGCACCCCTGCCTATTAACAAAGATTTTGTTTCCATTTTTTCCTTTCCCTTCTTTCCTTTCCCCTTCCCCTCCCACTTCCCCTACCCCTTTGGACCTTTTCTTCCTATTTCAAATTATCAATTATTCATTTTAATAATTTTAATCTTTATTTACACTTTCAGTTTCTCACACCAGAGAAACAATTCAGTATTTACGCGTTTTTCCTATTTATTTCACTTAAGAGTATGGCCTCATTATGCATCCATTTAGCTATAAATGTCTCTGGTTTCTCATTCTGTATGGCTAAGTAGTACTCCATTTTATTTTTTAAAAAAAACAAAAACAGGCACATCTTCATTATCCAGTTTCCAGTTGATGGGCACTTGCGCTGTTTCCAAGCTTTAGCTGTTACAAAAAAATTTTTAGCGGCTGTACCTCAGACAAAGGACTACTATTTTTCCATTTTCTAATGTCCTCTTTGATCTCATTTTTCTGAGTACTATAATTATCATTGTAGAGGATTTTTACTTCCTTGTTTAAGTTAATTTCTAAGTATTTCATTTCTCAGTATTTCATTTCTCTTGATGCTATTGTCAAAGGTGTTGTTTCCCTAATTTCTCTCTTGATGAGTTTGTTATTGGTGGACAGGAATGCTTTTTGAGTGTTGACTTTGCAACTTACCATGCTACTGAATTTCGTTATGAATTTTAGGAGTCTTTTGCTAGAGTTTTTAGGATCTTCCATGTAGAGGATTATGTTATCAGGAAATAATGATAATTTAACTTCTTTCTTTCATCCTAATAGTACTTTTATTTTTATCTCTTGTCTAATTATTCTGGTTAATGGCTCAAGAACTATATTGAACAAGAGTGGCAATAGTGGGCATCATTGTCATGTTCCTGATTTTAAAGTAAATGATTTCAGCCTTTCTCTATGTAGTATGATTTTGGCTCTTGGTTTATCATTGATGGCTTTTATTAGATTGAGATAAAGGCACTCTATTCCAATTTTCTTAAGGGTTTTATCATGAATGGGTGTTGGATTTTTTAATGGCTTTTTCTGCATCTATTGAGAAGATCATGTGAATTTTGTCCTTGCTTCTGTTAATGTGATATATTACATTTATTGATTAGCATATGTTGAACCATCCTTGCATCCTTGGAATGAATTCTTCATGGTCATGGTGTATAATCTTTTTGACATTTATTGCATTCTGTTTGCCAGTATCTTATTGGGAATATTGGCATCTATGATTGTTAAAGAGATTGTCCTGTAGTTCTCTTTTGGGGTTGGGTCTTTTTCTAGGTTTGGTATCAGGAGAATGCTTGCTTCCAGGAATGACTTTAAAAATACATGTACTGCTTCCTTTTTATTTTATTAAATACTTTGAGGAGTATTTGCATTGGATCTTCTCTAAAGACCTTATAGAATTTTGCACTTAATTTCATGAGATGCAGGCACTTCTTAGCTGATAGTTTTTTTTATTTTTGTTATTTGCATTACATTGACTGATATGGGCTTATTCAGGATTTATATATCTTATTGATTTAGCTTTGGTCATTCATATGTATCTAGGGATTTATCATTGCTTCTGAAATTTTCATTTTATTAGAGTACAAATTCTCAAAGTAGTTACCAATGATCTGTATTTTTTCAGAATCCATTGTACAGAAATCTTTCAGTATCTGATTGCAGGAATTTGGATCATTTCTTTCCTTGTTTTGAAAATGTTATCTAAGGAATTTTATCTATTAATCTAATTTGTCTATTTTATCAAATCTTTCAAACAGCCAACTCTCAATTCAATGATTCTTTTCATTGCTTTCACAAGTCTCAATTTCATTAATTTCTGGTCTGATCTTTATAATATTCTTCCTTGTATGAGGCTAGAGTTTGACATGTTTTTCTAGAATGTAGAGGTTCAACATGAGGTTATTTACTTGAGTTTGCTCTGTTCCTCTGATATGGGAATTCATCACTATAAACTTTGCTCTTAGGATTGCTTTCATTGTCTCCTATAGGTTCCAGTATGGCATTATTGTTTTATTATATGAGCTATGTAATTTTTCTTTAATTTCATCTGTGCTCCATTGATTATTCAAGAGGGTGTTATTTAACTTTCATATGGATAATTTGATGTCTTTTGCCATTGATTTCTGGTTTCATTGCACTATGATCTGATAACATGCATGAGATAATTTCAATTCTTGGCATTTACATAAGCATGGTTTATGGGCTAGTATGTGACCTATTTTGAAGGGTGTCCCACATGCTGCTGAGAAGAATGTGCATTCTGTTGTTGAGTGAGAACACTCTGTAGATGTCTATTAAGTCCACTTGTTCAAAGGTTTGGTTCAACTCTGATATTTCTTTGTTAATGTTTTATCTGATTCTTTTTTGACAGTGGTGTGTCGAGGTTCACCATTACAATTGTATTGGTGGTTATATGATTTTTCATGTCCACTAGTGTTTATTTGATGATGTTGGGTGTGTATTTTGTGCATATGTATTTATGATTGTCATTTCTTCCTATTGAATTGTTCCCTTAACCAGTGTGTATTGGCCTTCTTTGTCTCTTCTGATCAGTCTTGGCTTGAAATCTACATTGTCTGCAGTTACAATAACTGCTCTTGCTTTTTTCCAGGTTCCTGTTGCATGGAGTATTGTTTTCCATCCTTT
Source organism: Heterocephalus glaber (assembly GCF_053883595.1). Classification (NCBI taxonomy): domain Eukaryota; kingdom Metazoa; phylum Chordata; class Mammalia; order Rodentia; family Bathyergidae; genus Heterocephalus; species Heterocephalus glaber. Next base: position 1,737,781 of record NW_028258384.1, on the reverse strand, counting down.
GACTTTCAGTCTATGAATTTCTTTCTGGGTTAAATATGTTTCTTGAATGCAGCATATTGTTGGGTCTTGTTTCTTAATTCATTCTGCTAATATATTTCTTTCTTTAATTAATTTTATTGGTATAATTTATGTATATAATATAATGACATTCATCATTGGAAATTTGTACCTTTACATATTCTATCTTGGTTCTTATTTTTCCCCATTCCCCTGCCCTCCCTTCAACCCCCACCCCCACCTCTTCATATTTACAAAGAGTTTTGTTTCCATTTTTCCATTTTCTCATATTAATTCCGTTCTCTTCTTTCCTTCCCCAATCTCTCCCACTTCCCCTTCTTCTTTGGACCTTTTCTTCCTATTTCACAATATCTATTATGCCTTTTGATCCTTATTTACACATTCAGTTTCTCACACCAGAGAGGCTATTTGTCATTTACACATGTCTGTCCTATTTATTTCACTTAAGAGTATCGCCTCAGTGTGCATCCATTTAGCTTGATTGTTGAATTGAGACCATTCACATTGACAGCTATCTCATTGACATTGTTGTTATATTATTACTGCTGTTAGTTCCCTTTCTTTTCCTTCTATTTCCTTGCTTGCCTTACCTGGTAGATTCATTCTATTAGGCTTTTTGGCACTGTTATCTTCATCATCTCTTTCTAGGGTATTCTTGAGAATTTTTTGGAGTGCTGATTTGGTGATCATGAATTTCTTTAGGTGCTCTTTACCATGGAAATATCTTTTTTTTCATTAATTTTGAAAGATAATTTTGTGGGATAAGTCAATCTGGGTTGTAAGTTGTTTTCTTTTATGGCTTCAAACACTTCACTCCATGCTCTCCTTAACTTTAGGGTTTGTATTGAGAAGTCTGCTATAATTCTGATGAGTTTTCCTTTATAGATGATTTGTTTCTCTTCTCTGATGGTTTTTAATATTCTCTTCTTGTGTTGAATTTCTGGAATCTTTATTATTAAATGTCTTGGTGTAGTTCTTTTCTGATCATGATTATTTGGGATTCTATGTGTATCTCTTATCTATATGCCAAATTCTCCTTCCATGCCTGGAAGGTATTATACTTTTACTTATGTAAACAGGTTTTTTATGACCTTTGTGCTATCTTCTGATTTTTCATTGATTCTGATTAATCTTAGATTAGTCTTTTTTGCATCATCTAGCAGCTCCTATATCTATTTTTCATGTTCACTTGTTATTTTTAATGTATCTTTCATTAGTTGATCACCAATTACAGCCGTATTGTCTATGTCTAATATTGATCCAGTATGCTGCATATAGTTTCAATAAAGATTTTAATTTTCTGGATTTTGGTTTGAGACTGTTTCATGGACTCCAGTTCTTTCTTATTTGGGTGTTCATGGTTTGCATGTTTTTCTTTAGCTCCTCTATTTCTTATTGGTATCTTCTCTAAGCTCACTAATTATTTTTTATTAGGGTCCTTAACTCTTTAATTATCTCTGCAATTATCTCTACTTTGAATTAGCCAAGTGTCTTACTGATCAGTTTTCTTCATGTTATGGCTTATATCTAGATGTTCCCCCAAAGCCTCCTGCAATAATAGGTAGGGCTTTTGGTGGTGGCTGGGTCTAGAGTGTATGCTGCTAGGATCAGGGATGTGAGGCTGTGGTTGATTTATGGTGTGATGCTTGGATTAAAGGTGTGAGTGCTATCCACCCTAAGGTTGGGTGGCATGGATAAGATACAAGAGACAGAAAGAGGGCAGTTGTTTGTTGCTTGTTGCTTGCTGATTACTGCTTGTTGCTTATTACTGCTGCTGCTTGTCTTCTGCTCCCCTCCCACCTACTCTGTAATGCCTCTCTTCAATTCCATCCTGCCTTGAACCCAACTGATTATGGACTGAAACCTCTACAAACTGTGAGCCAAAATAAACCTTTCCTCCTTTAAATTTGGTGTCAGGTATTTTGTCTCGGCAACCAGAAAGGTAACTAAGACACTTCCACTGCTACCATTTCATACATTTTGGTTGTGTGGCTTCTGATTTCTTCCCCCTCAATGCCCCCTGGATTTGCTTTAGGGGAGTTGGGCACTTTGGGGGATGTTTCACTTTTGTGTTTTCTCATTTTCTTTTTTTTTCTGTTTGTTTGTTTTCAATGCTGAGGCTTGCAAATTGCTTATGGTGGGTAGCTTTATTGCTGGTCTTGAGACCTCTTTAGGTAATGACTACTCTTCAGAGATGTCCTCTAGGCATAGCTATCTGCTGGCCTTTGGGTCCGTCCCAGGATCCAACTACTTTCACTTATTAGGAAGGGGATTGTAGCCTATTTGGCCTAGTTAGTACCCAATTCTTTACAATGGGCTGGAGTACTATTTATGACCCCCAAGCAATCTAGATAATAGCATCAAATACAGACTGGATACTGACAAACCCTAAGAACAAACACTGTATCATCTTTAACCATACAAATGAGGTTTATAGTTTTAGTACAAATTATAAGACAAAATAGACATTTGTATGCAGTAAATATCTATGCAATAGAGCAATTTTACCTCCATTCACAATAGAACATAGTAAGAGATAGTTAGCTTTCTACATATTCATAAGGTTAAATGGTTATAATAATAAAGATTAGGCACAGGCATGGGAACATGAAGAAAAAAGAAAGAAAAATATAGATTTTGAAAAATTAAGCAATGGAAGTTGGGAAGAAGATGGTAAGGCTGATAGTAAAAAATCTATTAATGAGTAAAAGAAAGTTAGTATTAGATAACAGTAACAGAAAAAGCCAACTAAGAAAATAATAAATAGTAAGGAATAGAGATTAAGCTAGAGGAAAAAGTACTAAGGAAACAAGTTGAAAGAGAAAGTGAGAAAGAAAAAAAGGAGGACCCATTCACATAAATAAAACAAAATAATATTAAAAAGGAGGAACAAGAAAATAGGTGGTAAAACTTCAAATTCCACCAAAATACAAAAATAATAAAATTCAAATAACAATAGAGAAGAGAAAAAAATTGGGTCAAAAGAAGGCAGAAGAAAAAAAAAGAAATGAAAAAAAATCCTATATCTATTCAGAGCCTGCCATCTTTGTTTTTTGTCTTTTGTTTATTTGTTTGTTTGGTTTGGTTTTGGTTTTCAGTATCAGGGATCAGGACCTTGTGCTTACATGGCAGGCACGGTGCCACTGAGCTAAATCCCCAGTCCCAGAGCCTGCCATCTTTAATCCCACAAGTCAAATTACTCTTCATCCCTCTTTATAACTTGTGGGCTTATGTGGGGACTTCTCTGTTCAAGTCCCCTGAATGTAAACTGCTGTTTGTGGCAACTGCCTAAGCTGGGACACAAGTCCAGAAAAGGTATGGTGCATTGGGTTCTGAGGCTCTGGGCATGAATTCATACTGGTTGGGTACCAAGGCTGGGTACCTGAAGTATATTCTGGTGTCCATGAGACCAGCTCAAAACACAAGGTGGAGGCTCTCAGAGACCCAGGTACGTCTGGGCCTGATGTGGGGAGTTTCTGATAGGCCCAAGGAGGGCACAGGGCATTGGGTGGTGACTCACTGCGGTCCAGGGCACCAGACAAATCAGATGGACCAAGCAGAGAAGTAGCCCATTGCACTAAGCAGACTCTGCTCAAGACTGTGGTGAAATGCAAGATATGCCGGGGGTAGGGGTGATGTGCCTGGCACTGAGTGGGGGCTCCAGCAGATCCAGTGCACTAGACTCATGCAGGACCAGGGCTCCCTGTGGGGACCCAGGTTGCCCAAGATTGGTGTTGGATGTCAGAGTCTCCAGCATGTCTAGGGGTGGTGTGGGGCAGTGAGCACTAGATAAGAACTCAAGCAACCTTAGGGTGTCAGGTACAAACTTTAATGGGACATTGTTAATGTCTGTGTGCCAGATGAAGGTCCTGGTTGGCATGGGATAAATTTGAGCCACCCAGTGGAGATGTGGGCATGCCTAAGGCCCAATATTAATGACTAGACACAAGCAATGTTCCTTTGCTTATCGTATTACACCCTGAGTTCAAGTGGGTAAGGAGGGCACCTCTCCCACTGCTGGAGTGCACTGACAAGGATGTTATAGGGCTACAGTCTCTCAGTGTTTGGAGAGTGCACAGTGAATTGAGGAGGAACACATTCTCCTAGTCTATCCCAGGAACCTAGACTCTGGTTCCCTCCAGCTATTTGGGAAGTTCTTTAGATGACTGTTGCCAGGATAAGTGAAGGTGGAGGCCATGCAGACCAGCCCTGGTGGACTGCTTCCTCTCTTTTTAACTCTTATGCATATATTTTGTTTGATCTACAAGTATCTTCTTTCAAATTGATTTTCTGTATCAGGATGTATGTCCCTCCCCTGCTTCCAGTTACCTGTGTTTTAGTTGATCATGTTTGAGTCTCTCAGACATGACTCCTCCTCTATTCAGCCATGTTGGATCCCCTAAAAACTTTAAAGATAGGAAGAAATAAAACAAAGAAAAGAAAAACAGAATAAACAGAAAACAATAATAGGGCCCCAATGTACAAATGATTTCATCAAATGTAAGTATTCTAAACACATCAATTAAAAGGGATTAGAGACCGAGGTCCCTAGTTGCGTGGAACACAAGCCAAATCAGCCCACTGCAGACAAGCAGGTCTGTGCATGCCCTACTGAGGTCCTGAGTCATGCAGAAGACACCGAATCACCCCACTGCAGACAGGCAGCCACCTGATTCCACACTACAAAGATGCAGAGGACCCCAGACCACCAGACCAAGGTACTGAGTCCCACTGTTCCTGGCCCAGAGATAGGGGCTTCTGAGCCGTCGTCCCACTGCTCCTGGTCCAGAGGAAGGGGCTTCCTGGTCACCATCCCTCCCGCTGCTCCCAGCCCAGAGGAAAGGGCTTTTGGGCCACCTTCTGTCCTGCTGCTCCTGGCCCAGAGGAAGGGGTTTCCCGGCCACCATCCCTCCCACCACTCCCGGCCCAGAGGGAGGGGCTTCTGAGCCACCATCCCACTGCTCCTGGTCCAGAGGAAGGGGTTTCCCAGCCACCATCCCTCTGGCTGCTCCCAGCACACAGGAAAGGGCTTTTGGGTCACCATCCCTCCCTCTGCTCCTGGCCCCTGTCCCACCTCACCCAGCTCAGAGGAGGTAATCCGTGCAGGTGCTAACAGCCCCCCGCCCCAGTTGAAATGAGAAAACACATAAATAAGTCTCAAAACCAGACTTCCAGATCACCTACAGCAACCCCAAAGGGAAATGAGATGGAACACTCTGATACTCAACCACCTGGACCCACTGAACTGGCAACAAAAGGGGATCTGGATAAAATGAAATCAGAAATAATTTCTCAGATAACAGGAGAAATTATACCCCTAGTGCAAGACATGATTAATAAATCTAGAGAGGACCTCAGGAACATGATGGAATCCCAACATAAGAAACAAATGGAATCCATAAAACAGATGCAAATAGATTTCCAGGACATGAAAAACTCCATTGAAAGTCTACACAGCAGAATGAGCCAATGTGAGGACAGAATTTCAGATATAGAAGATAAGATTGCAATTAGTGACCAGGAAAAGAAAAATTGCTTCAAAATTATAAGGGAACATGAGAAATCAATCCAGCAGCTGCTAGATGATGCAAAAAAGAATAACATAAGACTGATTGGGCTCAATGAAGAAACAGGAGAGAGTGCAGATGACATAAAAAATCTCTTCACAGAAATAATGGCACAAAACTTCCCAAGCAGGGGAAAAGAGCTTGACATACAGAGAAGTGAGGCATATAGGACTCCAAATAGCCTTGATCCAAAAAAATCTACACATAGGCATATAATTGTTAAGATTCCAGAAACACAACAGAAGAACAAAGTTCTCCAAGCAGTCAGAGAAAAGAAACAAATCACATACAAAGGAAAGCCCATCAGAATCACAGCAGACTTCTCCACACAAACCATCAAGGCAAGAAGAGCTTGGAGTGACATATTCCAAGCCCTAAAAGAAAACAGCCTCCAACCCAGATTGATGTACCCTGCAAAACTATCTTTCAAAATGGATGGAGAAATAAGATACTTTCATGACAAAGAGCACCTTAGGAACTTCGTGAATATCAAACCAGCACTCCAAAGAATTTTACACAATAGCCTAGGAACAGACATTGAGGATCACAACCCCAGGAAGCAAAGCAGAATGAACCCATCTGGCATGACAAGAAATTAAATGTAAAGGGGGAGAACCCAACAAAAAGAAAATGTCATGGCAATGACAAGTCAATACGTTTCAGTTATAACCATCAACATTAATGGTCTCAATTCACCAATCAAAAGAAATAGACTGGCAGAATGGGTCAAGAAGCAAAATCCAACAATATGCTGCATACAAGAAACACACTTAATTCCAAAGGAAACTCATAGACTGAAAGTTAAAGAGTGGAAAACAATACTGCATGCCACGGGAAAACGAAAAAAAGCAGGAGTAGCTATCCTCTTTGCAGATCAAGTAGATTTCAAGCCAACACTGATTAAGAGAGACAAAGAAGGACACTACATCCTTGTAAAGGGAAGAATCCAAGAGGAAGAGATGACAATCATAAATATCTATGCACCAAACACTAGTGCACCCAACTATATAAAACAAATACTAATGGACATGAAAAGTCATATATGCACTAATACAATAGTAGTGGGGGACCTCAACACCCCAGTGTCACAAACAGATAGATCAACTAGACAAAAAGTAAGTAATGAAATACTAGAACTGAATCAAACTCTTGAACAAATGAACTTAACAGATGCTTACAGAGTCTTCCACCTCACAAAATCAGAATAAACATTCTTCTCAGCTGCACATGGGTCATTCTCCAAAATAGACCACATACTCACACATAGAACATGTTTAAGTAAGTGCAAAGGAATTGAAGTTATCTCCTGTATATTATCAGACCATAGTGCGATGAAATTGGAGATCCATAGCAAAAGAAACAAAAAATTTCATAAACATGTGGAAATTGAGCAACACACTTCTGAATAAGCAATGGGTCACAGAGGAAGTTGAAGAAATCAGACAGTTCCTTCAATTAAATGACAATGACAATACAACATATCAGAATCTATGGGACACAATGGAAGCAGTCTTACGAGGGAAATTCATAGCAGTGAATACTCATATTAGGAAAACAGAACGAGCCCAATTAAACAACCTGATGCTGCACCTAAAGCTTCTAGAAAAAAAAGAGCAGGACAACCCCAAAGCTCATACAAGGAAGGAAATTATAAAGATCAGAGGAGAAATCAATGCAATGGAGACAAAGAGAACGATACAAAAAAAATCAATGAAGCCAAGAGTTGATTCTTCGAAAGAATCAACAAAATTGACAAACCTTTAGCTGACCTTGTCAGAAAAAGGAAAGAAAAGGCCCAAATCCATGCAATTAGGAATGAAAAGAGGGAAATTACAACAGACCCAGCAGAAATTCAGATGATCATCAATACCTACTTCCAGAACCTGTACGCCAATAAGATGGACAACACAGAAGGAATGGACAGATTCCTAGATACATATGAATTACCAAAGTTGAACGAAGAAGACCTAAAAATTCTGAACAACCCAATATCAACCAAGGAAATTGAAAATGTAATTAAAAACTTATCAACTAAGAAAAGCCCAGACCCTGATGGCTTCACTGCTGAATTCTACAAGACATTTAGAGAGGAACTGCTGCCACTACTGTTTAAACTCTTTAATGAAATTGAAAGGGAAGCAATACTCCCAAATTCATTCCTGGAAGCAAGCATCACCTTGATCCCCAAAGCAGAGAAAGACCCAACTGAAAAAGAGAACTACAGGCCAATCTCACTAATGAACATAGATGCAAAAATCCTTAATAAGATAATGGCAAACAGAATGCAGAAGATCATCAAGAAGATCATACACCCTGATCAAGTGGGATTCATCCCAGGGATGCAGGGATGGTTCAATATATGAAAATCAATTAATGTAATAAACTATATCAATAGAGCCAAGGACAAAAACCATAGGATTATCTCCATAGATGCAGAAAAAGCATTTGACGAAATCCAACATGCATTTATGTCCTTCACACTAAAATCAGGAACAAGACAAGGATGTCCACTATCAACACTCTTGTTCAATACAGTTCTGGAAACATTAGCCATGGCAATTAGACAAGAGAAAGAAATAAAAGGAATAAAGATAGGTAATGAAGAAGTCAAATTGTCATTATTTGCAGATGACATGATACTCTATATAGAAGACCCCAAGAACTCCACCAAAAGTCTTCTAGACTTAATAACCAAATTCAGTCAAGTAGCTGGTTACAAGGTCAACACACAAAAATCAATAGCTTTCCTCTACACCAATGACAGACTCACTGAGAGAGAAATAGCGCAAATAATTCCTTTCACAATAGCATCCAAAAAACTGAAATACCTAGGAATCATCCTAACAAAAGATATCAAAGACCTCTTCTCTGAAAACTATGGCACTCTGAAAAGAGAGATTGAAGATGATATCAGAAAATGGACATACATCCCCTGCTCCTGGGTAGGAAGGATTCATATAGTGAAAATGGCCATACTTCCAAAACTGCTATATAGATTTAATGCAATTCCAATTGAGATCCCAGCAGCATACTTCATAGACCTCGAGAAAACAATTCAAAAATTCATTTGGAGCAAGAAGAGACCCAGAATAGCAAAAGCAATTCTAGGTAACAGAGACATGGCAGGGGGTATCACAATCCCCAACCTGCAACTATACTACAAAGCTACTGTGATAAAAACAGCATGGTACTGGAAAAGAAACAGGCTTGAGGATCAGTGGAACAGATTAGAAGATGCAGAAACAATGCCAGACACACTCAGCCATCTCATCTTTGACAAAGGAGCCAAACACCCTCACTGGAGGAAAGATAGCCTCTTTCATAAATGGTGCTGGAAAAATTGGGCTTCAACTTGCCAAAAATTAAAACTAGACCTGTATCTCTCACCATGCACTAAACTAAAATCAAAATGGGTTAAAGACCTAAATATTAAAATAGAAACTCTGAACCAGTTGGAACAGAGGTTAGGTAGAACCCTTGAAGACATCGGTGTAGGAAAAGATTTTGTGAACAAAACCTCAGTTGTCAGTGAACTAGCTCAAACAATCAACAAATGGGATCTCTTCTTATTAAAAAGCTTCTGCACAGCAAGAGAAACCACCAGCAGTGGTGAAGAGAAAACCCACAATGTGGGAAAAAATCTTCACCTGCTCTTCCTCAGACAAAGGTCTACTATCTCGAATCTATAAAGAACTTAAAAAGATCAGACCTCCCCAATTTAAAGACCCAATCCAAAAATGGGCATCTGAAATGAACAGACATTTCTCAGACAAAGAGGTAGAAATAGCAAATAAATACATGAAAAAATGTTCAACATCACTGGTCATTCGAGAGATGCAAATGAAAACAATGCTGAGATTCCACTTCACTCCAGAAAGAATGGCTGCTATCATGAAATCCACCAATAACAAATGCTGGCGGGGCTGTGGGGAAAGAGAAACCCTGCTCCACTGCTGGTGGGAGTGTAGACTGGTGCAAGCACTGTGGAAATCAGTATGGAGATACCTCAAAGAACTAGGACTGGAAGTCCCATTTGACCCCGCTATTCCACTGCTGGGGATCTTCCCCAAAGAATTAAAAGAATCATACCACAGTGATATATGTGCACTCATGTTCATAGCAGCGCAGTTTGCGATAGCTAAAACTTGGAAACAGCCCAAATGCCCATCAACTGGAGACTGGATAAAGAAAATGTGGGTTTTTTATAAAATGGAGTACTACTCAGCCATAAAAAATGAGAAATTAGAGACATTTATAGCTAAGTGGATGCACATTGAGGCAATACTCTTAAATGAATTAAATAGGACACAGATGTGTACATACCAAATAGTTTCTCTGGTGTGAGAAACTGAAAGTGTAAATAAGGACTAAATGTATAATAGGTAATGTGAAATAGGAAGAAAGGGGGCAAAGGGGAAGGAAGTGGGAGGGCTAGGGGAAAGGATAGAAGGGAATGGGATTAATATGAGAAAATGGAAAAATAGGAACAAAATCTTTGTAAATAGGGAGGACTGGGGGGGTTGAAGGGAGGGCTGGGCAAGGGTGAAAAATAAGAACCAAGAGAGACTATGTAAAGGTGCAAATTTCCAATGGTGAATGTCATTATATTGTATACCTAAAATGTACCAATCATTAGAATGAATAATCAATGATGTAAAATAGGAAGAAAAGGTCCAAAGGGGTAGGGGTAGTGGGAGGGGCAAGGGAAAGAAAGAAGGGAAAGGAAAAATGATGAGAAATGGAAAAAATGGAAATAAAGTCTTTGTAAATAGGGAAGGGTGGAGGGCGTGAAGGGAGGGCTAGGAATGGGGAAAAAATAAGAACCAAGATGCATTATATATAGGTACAATTCCCAATGAGAAATGTAATTGTGTTGTATACCTACAATGTACCAATAAAAGAATTTAATACAAAAAAAAATTAAAAGGGATTGGTGGAGTAGAATAGGAAAAACAAAGCCATGATCCACTATGTTGTCTATACAAAACCCACTTTAAATATGTATTTTCAGGGAATGTGCTGGGCCTAAAATATCAATATCAAAGCTTAAATACTATATGACTCCAGTTATATAACTTCATTGAAATAAAAATATTACAGAGAGAGAAAACAAATTAGAGATTGTTGTTAGCAGTTAGAGATGGTAAGAGAATGGCCTGGGTGTGACTATAAGTGAATGGCACAAAGGAGATCTTTGTGGTGTTCCAATGGTTGTGTATCTTGATTGTGATGGTTTCAGGAATCTGCACATGATAACATGACAGAGGCCGGGGATTTAGCTCAGTGGTTCTGGTGCCTGCCTCGCAAGTGCAAGGTCCAGAGTTCAATCCCCAGTACCAAAAATAAAATGACATAGAACTATACACATGAATTATACTACTGCTATTTTCCTTGTTTTGATATGGTACTATTCATAGTTACATAAAGGCAAAGTGGGTGAAAGGTTCATGGAACCTCTCTAAGCTACCTTAACTATTTCCTGTGAATTAATAATTATTTCAAAATAGAATGTTTTAAAAATTAAACAGATTGGGGCCAGGGATTTAGCTCAGTGGTTCTGCCACCCACCTTGCAAGTGCAAGGTCCTGAGTTCGATCCGTGGTACCAAAAAAAGAATTAAATAGATTGATTTTTTTCTGGTATTAGGGATTGAATCCAGGGCCTCGTATATGCTAGCCAAGTTCTCTACCTCTAAACTATATCCCAAGCCCAAAGAAATTAATTTTTTGAAGTGACACTAAATACTATTTACATCATCTTGGACTATACAAATATACTTCCCAAGTCCAATCATCAGTTTTCATTGTATTGTAGATATTCAGAAGAGCTGAGCAATAGAGAATTCTAGTTATAGAATATCAATAAGATGATTTACTGAATTTAAGTATTTTTTCGCTTTGATATATAATTGAGGTGTTTTTTTTAATCTAGCCTGAGAGTCCAGGGACTTGGTTCAGTGATAGAGTGCTTGCCTAACGTGCATAAGTCCTTGGGTTCAACCCCCGGTACCACAGACACATACACACATCTGGCTCAAAGAAAAATATATACATATACCATAAATAAGATCTCAAAGTGGTATTTTCTGCTGTCCTGCCCCTTCCCCTTCCTTTTTGTGCTGAGTATGAAACCCAAGGCCTCACACATGTCAAGCACACTGTCACTGAGCTACAACCCCAGCCTTGCCCTCTTTTGAAAAATAACATCAAATTTAAAGGTATAATTTTTATATAGTAATATGCATGCTTTTTATATGTTCAGTTCCATGTAGGTATTTTTGGATGCTGGGGATTGAACTTAAACCCTTCACATGCTAAAGAGATGGTCTACCCAATGAGCCACACCCCCAAAAACAATGCCATCCCCACAAGCAACATATATAACATTTTCATCATCCCAAAAAGTTCCCTCATGCCCCTCTGTTGTCAATCCTCTCACCCATCTTCTCCACTGGCACTCACTGATTTTTCTATCTCCATAATTTTGCCTTTTCAAGAATTTCCTATCAATGGAGTCGTTTTGAGTTTGGTTTCTTTCATTTAGCATAATGCCTTTGAGAATTGTCCAAGTTGTTGTCTATATCAGTAGTTCATTTCTGTTTATTGCTGAACTGTATTTCACCACATTAATGTATACTCATTTATTTATTCACCAGTCAAAATATATTTGGGTTGCTGCCGGATTTTGGCAATTATAAACAAAGCTGCTATAACCATCTGGGTATGAAGATAAGTTTTCATTTATTTTGACTAAGTACCTAGGAATGGATGTCAGTGGGATATGGTATATGTAAGAAGTTGCCAAACAGTTTTTTAAAGAAAGTATACCATTTTGTAATACCACCAGCAGTGTATAAGATTTCCATTTTATTCACATCGTCCCTAGTACTAGATATTGTCATTTTTAAAAGCCTTTGTAGTGAGTATGAGACAGTATTCTGCTGTGATTTTAGTATGTATTTCTTAAATGATTAATCATGTTGAGCATCTTTTCACACACTTAATTGCTATTCATATCATGTGTGTGTGTGATGTCTATTCAAGTCTTTTGCCCATATTTCAAATTGGATTGTTTGCTTTGTTCTCACTGATTTTTTTAAATTAATTTTATTTATACCTTGATTCGTCTTTTTTCACCAGTTCCCTCCCCTCCCTTCAACTCTTCTTCCCCTCCTTATTTACAAAACTTTGTTTCCATTTTTTCCTTCTATAATTTTTTTACTTTTCCCTTTCTTCTTTTCACCCATTCCCCTTTTTACAGTTTCGTTGTTGTTGTTGTTCTGTTTTGTTTTTTGTTTTGTTTTGTTTTTGGTACCAGGGATAGAACTCTGGGCCTTGCACTTGCAAGGCAGGCGGTGGGACCACTGAGCTAAATCCCAGGCCCCTTACTGAGTTTTGAAAGTCAGATCACACCAGTCTCTTCCCAGATGTGTGCATTATAAATACTATCCCCAACCTATGGCCTAACTTTTCATTTTCATAACTTTTTCAAAGAGCAGAAGTTTTAAATTTCAATAAGTTCTAATGCATCAAAATTTTCTCTTATGGGTCATATTTTTAAATAAATATCTGTGAAACTTTTGCATAACCAAAGGTCAGAAAGAATTTTCTCATACTTTTTTCTAGAAGAACTATCATTTTACACTTAAATTTTGCATTTAAGTTTATTACTTATTTGGCATTGCTTTTGTATATGGTGTGATTATTAATATCTCCAAAATTCTTGTTGCATCTCATCCTCATTTTAACAAAACTTTTAGAAATGCACAGCAGAAATTTTAATCCCTATTTCACAGATGAGAAAATTGATTAGATAAGTGTTCTGTTATTTCTTTTCTTTTTTTTTTTTTTTTTTTTTTTTGGTACCGGGGATCGAACTCAGGTCCTCAGCTTGCAAGGCAGAAGCCAGAACCACTGAGCTAAATCCCCGGCCCATGTTCTGTTATTTCTTAAGCTCTGACAGCTGATAAGAAGTGAAATTATAATAAAAGGCCAGGTCTCTTGCTGTCCTGGGCCAATATTTTTGGAGGCAGGCAGCTAGGGATCAGGATGGGACCCCAGCAAAATGAAGATTCCAAATAGGGAGCTGAGAAACCTATTTGGCACCAAGGTACAAAACTAGGGCTAACCTTGTTCAGGATGCATTTCTCTGGCTTACTTGGGGCTCTACAATTGAAGACAGCCAGAAGATGACCTCAGAAGATGATAATATTTATAATGCACATCTGGCAAAAGACTGGTGTGAGTTGGCTCTCAAAACTTAGCAAGAAGAGGGTGGGGGAAAGGAAGGAAAGGAAAAAAGAGAAGAAAAGGAAAAATGGAAACAACTCTTTTGTAAATAAGGAAGGGAAGAGGGGAGAGGCAAGAGGACTGGGGAAGAAAGGGCCCTGCTCAGGTGACACTAAATGGTTTTTTGATGATAATGATGATGAGGACTTGGAATGTGTTTAGAGGAGAACTCTGAAAATAATTACAAAGTTTCAAATTAAAACAAAGAAGAAAAGTTAAGGGAACTAAAATACAGCTAGAAAAATAGGGTCAAGATGACAATAAAGTCTGGGCTTTGCTTCTGGGGAGCTGAGTGAGGGAAAATGGGCTGGAAGAATCTATGCAAGGCAGCAAATTTCTTCCTCCTTGGTTAGGATTGTTACAGGTTCTTTGCCTTTAAAGATAAAATAAACCTGTTTTCATTTGAGTTTGGAGTCAGGAATTTGCCAAACATGGGATCTGGTGAAGGATTTCCGCATGAGAGTTCCATGACTCTCTTACACAGTATCCTTAGAAATCTCTAGGTTGCCATCTGCTCTATATCCTGTATATATCTGCTCTATATCTATAGCCTCTTGGCAGGCTTTTGTCTGTGGCCTTCCCTGTTCCTTAGTCTTAGCAACTTCACAGTGTTGTTCCAGGGACTGAGACAAGCCCAACCATAGATCCTGAGAATTTATCCTCATGGTCCTTATCTGTGAATCCAAGTCCCTTGAAGGCCCTGTTAAATCTGATCCCAGGGCTAGAATATTCTGTTTTATACCTAGCCTCTGCTTGAACACCTCTCTGACCATCAGGGGCCAGCAGGCTGACAGTGCAGGCTAATGCAGTGCCCCTCTTACAGGCCAGAGAAGAACTGAAATGCCTACCACCAGCATTACCAGATACCACATTAAGCTACAGTGTCTTTGTGCTTCTTTTCTTTGCAGCATGGGTAGGAGCTCTCGCGATGGGTATGATCTTCTTCTGTTCTCCCATTGTGAGTATATTCACTGACCGTTTGGGCTGCCGAATCACAGCAACTGCAGGGGCTGCTGTTGCTTTCATTGGCCTCCATACCAGCTCCTTCACCAGGTAAGACTAGGGGTTTCTGGCTACTTCCCCAAGGCTGCAGATTGGCTTTATTTGGGAGCTTCAGCTAGGGACATTCTCCCCTGTGGCCATGACTGTGTGAGGCCCCCAAAGGATTCATGATCAAATGGAACTTATCTAGGTAGGGTTTGTAGAACACATTTTTAGGGAATGCCCTCAAAGAGGACCGAAGAGTTCCAAAGATTTGGGAGAAGCCTAAGACCAGTAGTTCACAGATCTGGGCCCAAGCCCAGTTTCAGCCACTGAAAGGCTATGGAACAATTGAAGTATACCATTCCATTCTCTGTGCCTCAGTTTTTTCTATCTGTAACATAAGAGGATTAGACCAGATAGTCTTTCCAGAACTCTTCAAGCTCTGCCATTCTATTCCCCTTCAATGTATCACACATCTCATGACCTTGCTTTCCCTCTCAGGACTGAAGTACTTGAGTCAACCCATGTAAACACCTAGCATTCCAAAATTCCAGAAGGAATCTTATGCTGAAAAAAAGAGGTCAGCTAAGCCCAAGGCTTTTTAGCATGTCTGCCCCTTTTCCAGTTATCTCTGGTTGCTGATGGAAGGATAACTTGGTATAAACTGATTCATATCTTGGGCATGAGAAGGATGTTTAACAATATTCCTCATTGAGGGACAGACCCAAAACCGAGCAACCTAGCAAGGTACAGACTAAACTCAAACCCTAATCCCACTGGTCCTACTGGCAGAAGTTGGTAGTGTTAGGCAAGGAACAGGCCACAGTTCATTTTCTGCTTTCCTGTCAGCCCTGCAAAAGCTGTGTATAGGTAGAGGAGAGAATAAAGACCCTACATCACAGCTGGAGAAATATGGGATTCCTAAAGAACTCCATTGACTTTCTGCCAGATCCTTTGTAAGTTATAGTATCTCCTATTGCCAGTCTGTTTAGGCTCATGTAGAAGAATGCTGGCCTGGAGACATGGAAATGGCCATAATGATATACCTGGAATGAGGGCAGAGCTAACTTTCCAGAGACTTGCTTTCTGAGCTTCACTCCCCAGAGAAGGGCCATGGATCTCTAGGTGTAAGGTTCCACTCACACTGCACAAATGATAATTGTGTTTTGCCTCAAGTAGGCTCTGTGATGGTAATCCAGCTTTCTTTATGACTTGAGCATTTCCAGCTGCCCATCCTGCCCTCCAGCAGAGCTCAGATTTGGCTTGTAATGGTTTCTTGGCTTTATCCTATCCAACTGTGACAGAGAAAGGAA
Source organism: Heterocephalus glaber (assembly GCF_053883595.1). Lineage (NCBI taxonomy): Eukaryota > Metazoa > Chordata > Mammalia > Rodentia > Bathyergidae > Heterocephalus > Heterocephalus glaber. The sequence goes on along the minus strand of NW_028258384.1, from coordinate 1,721,611 downwards.
AAGCCTTGTCCTGCCTGGAACCTGCTCAGTTCCCCCAGAGCAGCAGCTCCAAATCTTTTCAGGGCACCTCTAGTGGTCGACCTCATTTGCCCCCATCAAGCTAGTACCTGGTTTCTCATGGAAATGAGAAAGGCCTCAGAAGTACCTTCAGTCTCAGCACTACAAAGGCTTGTTGTTTGCGGCTGAGCAGAGCAACATGTAAACAAATTAGCAAAATATGAATTCCATTTCCTTTCCAAATGGGCCCAGTCACAGGAGGCACCACAGATGTGGTGTCTTCTAGCTCTCTTCTTTATGCATATTCATGTAATTGTTCTATTTTCCAACCCCTGACCCCTTGAGTACATTTGCTTTTTCTGTAAGAACATTTCCGGAGCCAAGACACTTTCTGGATGGTTTCACGTCCAGTGAATAAATGGTTCTACTTGTGGCTAGAGCTCCAAGTCATGCTTCCTATTGTTTCAAAGAGCACTCTGGGTTCCTTTGGATGACATGGAATAGGGCAAAGTACAGGTACTGCTGATGAGGCTTTGGCAAGCCTGCTCAGTGGCCTCCAGTTCTAGGGCCCAACTAGAAACACCATACAGTACCCTGAACTAAATCTCATGTTTTGCTATCACAGTCCCTTCTCTGAAGGTCTTGCTCCTCTCATTTAGATAAGGCCTCATCCCATGCCATTCCAATAGGGTACCTAAAGTCTCATGGGAGAGGCCCAAAGGAACTTGAGAAAAGAGAAGCAGCTAGCTTTATCTATGTGTTTCAAATGGAGACACTTGTTTGAAACCAAAACCCCTGCTCATGTTCAGTGAATACAGATGGAAAGCAATAGTGGCAGTTGCTATCTTGGAAACCTAACACCATATCATTTCTGTAGCATAGGCCCAGACCTTCAGTATGAAGACTGGATTTCTTTTTAGGGAAGAACTATTTGGCCTACAAGAGTACTGGGTAATTAAGTGGTCAGACAAGAACTATTTCAAAATATATGCAGGCATCAAAAAGAAAACAAAACTCTTTCCTGGGTTATGTCAATATTGTTCAAGGGCAAATAGCTGGCCAAGCTGACCTTCCCATGGTCTTTCCACTTCTGACATTTTGCCTTCTGTAACAGAGGTTTATGGCCACAGCAGGGCCTAAGAGTTTTAAGCCAGGATCTGTCTTACTTTGGTTGGCCCAAAACTTCTTTGAGGCTTCTTTTCCTGTCAAGCAGCCTGGCTACTCTGGGGAAACTAATCCATACCATGCCCAGCAACAGAGGCAGTATTCTGGAAACTAAAGAGAATTCTTACCTCAGGATACCATCCATGGAGATCATCTAGGGCCTGAGGGAAAGGTCTTGGGCTTTCTGGACTTTGGACATGGTTGAGGAGGGCATATCTCTGAAATTATGGGCCATTCTCTGAAATTTTAAGGGCTCTGAGCATAAAAAAAAACTAAAGAGCCTGTGGAGGTTCTCAGTCTTCCAGGATCTTGTCTCTTTGGAGAACTTTGCTATTACTTGGGGAAATGCTTTGGCCACCAGTCTACCCTACCCTGTCTACATGAGTAGTCTCTCCAAGGGCACTGACTTACTCCCCATAGCACCTCATCTAGCCTTTTCATAGGATGGTTCTGGCTTGCTTTCGAACAGTCTTTGATGGGGTGTCATGATGCATGTTAGAGTCACACAGACCTGGATTCAAGTCCAAATTTTGCTATTCCTCCATTATGTACATTGGGTAAATTACCTCACTGAGCCTGTTTCCCTATCTGCAAAATGTGGGTCAGAAGGCCCTATTCCTTGTCTGCTCTGAGGATCAGAGGCAAGAGAGGCTTTGGGTTAAGGGTGGAGGGTTGGAGGTCTCAGGAGGCTAAAAGGGGAAGCACATGGCTTGCTGATCAGGATGCTGAAGATAGTTTTTGATGTCTCTCCCACAGTTCCCTAAGCCTGCGCTACTTCACCTACGGGATACTCTTTGGTTGTGGCTGTTCCTTCGCCTTTCAGCCATCCCTCGTCATCCTGGGCCACTACTTCCAACGCCGCCTGGGTCTGGCCAATGGTGTTGTGTCTGCCGGGAGTAGCATCTTCTCCATGTCCTTTCCCTTCCTTATCAAAATGTTGGGGAATAAGATCAAGCTGGCCCAAACCTTCCAGGTGCTGAGTACCTTCATGTTTGTCCTTATGCTGCTTTCACTCACCTACCGGCCCCTCTTGCCCAGCTCCCAGGACACCCCAAGCAAGAGAGGTGTACGCACCTTGCACCAGCGCTTTCTGGCTCAGCTCAGGAAGTACTTCAACATGCGAGTTTTTCGCCAACGTACCTACCGCATCTGGGCCTTCGGGATTGCTGCTGCGGCCCTTGGCTACTTCGTTCCCTATGTACACCTGGTGAGGAAGACCAGTCTGGGCCTACCCCACCTGGCCTCAAGAAGCTGCCCTCAGTCTTCCTGGAGTTCAGGGGTGTGGGTGGAGAACACTGAAGGGCAAAGCTGAGAAGTTTGAAAAAACAAAGGAAACAGTAGTTGGAGATTACCAGAGAGGGAAAAGCATAGATCAAAGGAACCTTAGGGGAAGGTCCATGGACCACAGCTTCCATTACAGTAAAACATTTAGACAGATTTTTAGATGATGACCATAACTGTGATGCAAGAGATTGGCCCAGATGGTTCAAGACAAGATTTTCTAGAATTGTGCTCTGTGCAATGCCAGTCTTTATGGTCAAATTATTTTGTTTAGGAAATAATATACTACAACTCTGTAGCTTTATAATGCATAGTAATCTCTTTAAGGTACAAATACTACAGTAAAGAAACCTATTCAGTTGTGTTTAACCCAACATTCAGTGAACTTACAGAGCCGCAGAACTGTTAGTTCTATTCCCGCTGCTAGCTTCCATAAACTTTGTGTTTCTTAGAACACATTTTGGAAGAGTTAGTTGAAGTTGGTGGATCCTTCTCCCCTGGTGACCTGATGTTGCCCTAACCTGTCAGTTTTGGGTCAGGATGTGGGGAGAATGTAGAGGAACCCTTGGGGTTTTTTTCAGTTGTTAAGGCTATATTCTGTCCCATCAGGGCTTAGAGGGAGCTTAGAGATACCCATTCTCCTTGGCTGTTATCCCAGAAGCTTAAAATCCAGAGGGCCATGGGATAGGCAACTTTTTGAGATGTTAGAAGGAGGCAGAGAACTTGTACTGGAGCAGAGGTACAAGGGAGAGAGATACAGGAGATAGGGCTCTTTTCTCAGTCCAGAGAAGTGAGCAGTAAAGGTCCTGTATATGCCAACATTTAATCAGTCAGCTCCCCTTCCTCCTCCTGTTCTGGGTGTTCTGATGTTATGCTTTTCAGATGAAGTATGTTGAAGAGGAGTTCTTGGAAATCAAGGAGACCTGGGTGCTTTTGGTGTGTATTGGGGCTACCTCAGGCCTCGGGCGTCTTGTGTCAGGCCATATCAGTGACTCCATTCCTGGACTTAAGAAGATCTACTTACAAGTAAGTGTTACCTCCTGTCTACTGTATCTACCTCCTGCCACAGGTTATCCCCAGGCCTTGGGATAGAATGGTAGGGTATACCACTGCAGTGCCCTAGACCACAGATCTGGCATCAGCTTTGAGCAACCTGGAGAAGTCAATCAAATTCTCTGGGCCTTGGTATCCTTTGCTTTCAAACAAAGGCAATCATTCTTGTTATGCCTCCTTCACCAAAATGGAGCAAGTATCCTGAGTATACTGTAAAGTGTATATGGAACCTTTAGAATGTTTCACAGGAAATTTTTTATGTTAATAATGGCTCTCCACCTGAAAGCTCCTTCTGTGACTTGACCAAGGTCAACCTGAGGCCAAGAGTTAGACTAAGCCCACAGTAAATACTAATTTCATCACTACCACAGTAAGGACTTAACTTCATTGCTACCCTACACTCTGTGGGAACTCTTAGGTATCTGTAGTCTCTGTAGGTCACTGCCTCTCCTCTAGCTCCAGGCCCAGGTCCATCACATCTCATACTTCTAGAGCAAATTGCCATCAACCATTGGTTTTTAAAGACCTTCCTATCAGTGGACACCAAAAAAGTGCCAGAAAAGGTCAGATCTCACCAGATCTCTCCCTAGTTTTCACTTTTCCTCACTTGTTCAGTGACAATAATTCTTCCCTTTTCCTATGTCACTTTACAGGTGAGGATCAAAAAAATATGTATGTGTGACCAAGTTGTAATTCTTCTGACAGTGATGAAGTTTTCCTTATATCATGGGCAGTAGCCACATGGGTGCTTCAGAAGCCACTTTCTGTGAACTGGGCTCTTGTCTGGTTTGAGTACAGATTACTACTAAGAGTTGTCAATTTTGTGTACCTGACAGCAGTACTACCTTCCTGACTTAGCTCATGCATTTTGCTCCTACAGTTGGGTTTATCAATGTGCCAAGTGCAGAGCACGGTGGAGGGTCAAAGGCAATCACAGAGAGCAAGTAGTCACAAATAATCCATCTGGAAAGTAGTTGGTTTAGACTCATCTCCTAGAAAAGCCCTGAAACCATGTTCAAAGAACCCTGACTATACTCATACCAGGGATTTCTCCATCTCTGATGGCCTTAAGTACATTCCTAAGTACATTTCTAAGTACCCTCAGGAGTCTTGGATAAGGACGTGATTAATTTTTCCTGTTGTGCTTAACACTGTGTTAGTTTGCAAGAGCTGGTGAATCTGCTTTGTCAAAGCTGGGTGTGTCCATGTGGTCTTACCAAGTCCAACCTCCGGTTGCACTAAAGAAGAAACTGAAGGGCCAGGGATTTAGCTCAGTGGTTTCACCGCCTGCAATACAAGTGCAAGGACCCGAGTTTGATCCCTGGTACCAAAAAAAAAACAAAAACAAGAAGAAACTGAAGAAAAGCCTTCTCAGATAGTCATGATAGAGCTGAACTCTTATGCAACACCCTTATATTCCACCTTACCCTAAATGATGGATGACAGAGCCAAGGCTCAGAGATAAGTGACTTGTCCAAGTACAAACCCAGAGACCATGATTGAGATAAACCAATTAGGAATTTTTGAATCCCTGTGCAAATATCAGAAGAACTGGGTGGCTTTTTGCATAAGAGTATATGTGCTCTCCCAGCCTGTTTTGCTTGACCCTCACAGATATATCTTCCTGCCACGGGGTTTGAGAAATCAGGATAATCTGGCATCAAGCCAGGACTTTATCTTGTGGCAAGGCAACAGCCTCTGCCTAGCCATATAGTTCATGTGCTTCTCATCACAGTTGATAGGAGAGGGGTAGGGTCCAAGCAGCTTTTGCTTTCCATTGTGCAGCAGGAGTTCCAAGGCACAGGTAGGCATAACTAGTTAGAAACCGAGCTAGGCAAAAATCCAGTGTTTCTGCTAACTTTCCCTGCCCACTATCTGGTCCTGCTCTTTTTCCTTACTCTTACTTGACCTCATTTTACCCTTAGAAAAATATCAAATAATCTTAGAATATTATAAATGAAACATATAATCATCAACTTGTAGTCCAGCTCTCTCATTTTATAAATTGATTGTACAGGCCAAGAGAAGAAGAGAATGGATGAACTTTTCCTTTCTCTTGCATTTCTCAAGATACTTCATCACAGGAATTGACTTCTTTTCTCCCTGGGTCAGATGCATGAGTACAGGCCTGGGAGAGGAAAGGAGGTACACAGCCTGTAGTTCTGAAGAGCCATGCACTGGAGCAGTGGTAGCAAACCTATGGCACATATGCCACGGCAGACTGTTATCACTGAAAGCTCTAAAAGGTTCACCATCACTCCATGAGACCTTGTGGTTCCTACTATTGGTAAAGACAGGTACAAGTGGCATCTAGCTGCAGCACAGTCTGTTGGAAAAGAAAGTAATCCCGTCCTTGTCCAATACACCTCTGATATTTAGGAAAGCATCTAGATCCATCAGAAACAGAAATTCCTGCTGTGAATTTAGTGAAAGTCCCCTTGGAAGTGCTTTCAGGGATTTCCTGGGAGATAAACTTTCAAGATAGCCTCACTGTGAACCACTTCTTGAGGCCAGATTTTCAGTTCCAATGATTTTTTTTAAATTTCTAAATCTTAGCAATGCATCATGGAGGATGTTAAAAGGCAACTAGATACAATGAGTTAGCAATTAGAACTGATTAAAATCAGTTAATTGGATTCTTTGTGTTATATAAATGCTGTTAACTCTTAATTTCCATAACAATCTTGTTCGATAGGTGGATCTGGTTTCATTACATAGTTGTGTGTGAATTTCCTAAAGGAGAAACTGAGATGCCTCGGTTCTTATTCCTAGCCTCTGTCTAGCTATGTCAAAACAGCCTGGGCAAAGTTCAAAGTTCCCCCAACAAAGAGATGTCCTCAGATGGCATTCCTCAGATGACATTATCCTTCCCCAAAACCAGTTGATCAATCTAACAAACCCAGCATCAGCAACAACACAGAAAATCTTTAGAGCCTAAAGAAGACTTGACTCCAACTCCTTCCATGTATTTAGGTAAATTATCCTGCTTATTGGCCAACCAGGAATTATTGGGAAATCCTTGGCCCTCTTAAGGCCTTAGTAAACAGATCAGGTCTTATCCCTGGCCCTGAGATGAACTTGCTCTGCCGGCAGAAAGAGTTGGATGGAAAATAAATGGGGGAGGGGGGGGTTCCTTTCTCTGCCTACAGCCCAGATCTTCAGTCTAGCTCACAGGCAGATTGTACATAACCTTAATCAAAAGATCTGCTGTGGGGCTGGGGATTTAGCTCAGTGGTTCTGCCGCCTGCCTCACAAGCGCAAGGACCCGAGTTGGATCCCCAGTACCAAAAAAAAAAAGATCTGCTGTGTTTCCAGTGTCTATTATCCCTGTTGAGGGTGGAAAACAGTCTCTGGAAAGACAGTTTGTTTTGGAGTCATTTTTCTCAGCCCCCCTAAAAAACCCAGTGGCTAATCAGTGCTCCTGGGCTGGCTACAAGCTCCCTAGATACCCTCTTACTAGCTTGGTTCCCCTGAAAGTCCCCTCTTTGTCTTCTGGGGTGTCCAGCCAAGCCCAGGGGCCCCTAGAGCCATGTTAGGATGTCTGATGAAGATGATGTGTCCCATTTCTCAAAGCATAAGGAACCTGGGTGAACTCCCAATGGTCTTTTTCCTAAATCTACCCCCACAAAAATGGGCTTCACCTCCTCCCCATTTTAGGAAGCTGTACCTTCCACTGTTAGTCCCCAGCTAATCATCACTCAAGCCATCCTCACCTCCTCCCTTTCCTTTTTCCACACCTTACTTGGTTCTGAGAACATCAATATGTTCTGAACCCAGGCCCTGATCTCTGGGGCAGCCAGAGGATCAGAAAGCAAAAACAGCAATTCTCTTTATCTCTGGATCGATTGTAAAGATAAACTTACTGAGGCCAGGGTCCATGCCCTCATTTTTAAAAAAAAATCTTGTTATATTCAGTTAAGTAGGGGCTCTCTTAAAGACTGAATCTTTCACTGCAATAAGTCTTGCAGTGAAGGGTTTAAGTAACTATTTAGTCCAACTGCTCTCTCTGACCCTGACACCCCACACCCCCTGCCTCATTTTACAGATGGTAAAAATGAAAATCTGAGAAAGGAGATGCCATTTGTTATGTGATCTTGAATGGCCAGTAAAACATGACCTTGGCCCCTTGTTCCTCTAGGTCCTCTCCTTCCTGCTCCTGGGTCTGATGTCCATGATGATTCCCCTGTGCCGGGACTTCGGGGGCCTCATTGTTGTCTGCCTCTTCCTGGGCCTGTGTGATGGATTCTTCATCACCATCATGGCCCCCATCGCATTTGAGCTAGTGGGCCCAATGCAGGCCTCACAGGCCATTGGCTACCTCCTAGGCATGATGGCCCTACCAATGATTGCTGGACCCCCAATTGCAGGTAAGGCTGGTTTCCAGAGAGGGCATCAGTCAGAGAGTCTGTTTTCCCTGGGCTCTGCATCTGAGTACCTCTGCTTGAGGCCCCTTTTCCTCTTATTTTCTGTGTAAGCAACCTTATCATTGCATGAAACTCCTTATCACTAGTAGTAGAAGAGATTGAATACAGTTGAATACATTGAATACACAGACATTGATTCATTTGGGGGATGGGTTTCCATGGCTATATATCTTGCACTGGGATTTTACTATAGAGTATGGCTCCTTCCAGCAGAGTAGAGAGAAAAATGAGTTTGGCCTTCTTGACTGTTCTATTGATTCATGCTTTCTTGCTCTCTCCTTAGTCAAGTGATTATTTTCAAAGTAGTTGGGTAAAAGAACTGAGAAGAGAGAAAGTGGGCCCTGCTTTTGTTAAAATTTAGAGACAGCCTCCTCTTCTTCCTTGTCTACCAGCTTTGAAACTGAGCCTGTAGAAGAGATTTGATTTAGGAAACACTCCAGGACTGAGCCAGTGAGACTCATCTCCAATGAGTAGCAGGCAGTGTTGAAATACTGTCTTTCAGCACCCCTCATCCACCCTGCCAGAAAGGCATTGTTGGTATCCCAGGGAATATAAGAAATAGGAAAACCAATGAAAATAGAACTTCATTTACTTTCTAGGGATTTATTACAAACATTGATTCATGAAGTATCCTCCCTTAGGCTGGTCAAATGGGCTAAATCAACAAACACTCCTTGAACACCATTTATGTGTGAAGTTTTATGAGAGCATCGTGTGACAGTCACAAAGCTTTCACTCAGGCTCTTGTGCAACAGACATACTCCTTACTTGGGGAAGAAAGCTTCTTCCCTGCTCCTGATCCCAATAGGACCCCAGCATCCACAACTCTTTCTATTTTGCTTACTTCCTGAATAAACAAAAGCCCAGGGCCTTCTTGCCTTTCCTGGGTAGTGTTTCTGGGCTTATCCCAATAGGATCCCAATAGGACCCCAGCATCTACAACTCTTTCTATTTTGCTTACTTCCTGAATAAGCAAACTCCCAGGGCCTTCTTGCCTTTCCTGGGTAGTGTTCCTGGGCTTATCCTCCCTATGTGGTACCTCATATTAGCTTCTGGAGATGAACAGAGGAGGTCCTGCATCCCGTGGTCAACATATCTATGGTATTGGTAGCTTGGAGGAACCCAGAAGGCCCAATCATATCTGTAATGGGGAGAAAGACATATACCTACAATTTCTTCTTAGGGCAATTGGAGTTTCAGAGAAAGGGAACTCAGAGAAAAAATAAACAGGAACTCAGTTGAATTGTTCCACAAGAACAATATAGAGGTGGGGCAGGGTAGGGAGAATAGCACTGTGTACCAAGACAAAGCTTGGCCATCTTCTGTGAAGTTCTTTTATACTAGGTTTCCTCCTAACTCCATGCAGAGGAGTGACTGGAAGGTAGTGTAGCTTGATGAAAATCACAAATGTAGAATCAAGAGAAGCCTCATTAGCTTCTTTCATAATGAACATTCACCTCAAGGGCCTGTGGGCCCATTACCTTCCTTGAAGGTGAGGGAGCTTCTGAGTCAAGCCAGTGAAGGTTAAGAGTCTCTAAATAGGCACTGGTAGAGCCCCTAGAAGAGGCAGACAGTACCTTTGGGTGGCAAAGCAAAGCTGAGCTTGACTTGTGTTTCTTCTCTCTTTCAGGCCTACTCCGCAACTGTTTTGGGGATTACCATGTGGCTTTCTACTTTGCCGGTGTGCCCCCCATTATTGGGGCTGTAATCCTCTTCTTTGTTCCTCTGATGCATCAAAGAATGTTCAAGAAAGAGCAGAGGGATTCCAGCAAGGATAAGATGTTGGTCCCTGACCCAGACCCCAATGGGGAGCTGCTGCCCGGCTCCCCCACCCCTGAGGAACCTGTCTAATGCCTTTTTCTTGATATTGTGTGCTCCTTCTCAGCCCTTCTTCTTCAACCCACCCTGCTCGGCATTTACATTTTTGCCACCAGCACACTTGTTCCCAAACCTGTGCACATAGCATTTCAGCCACCTGACCATCCCCTTGGAACCAAAGCTCTAGGTGTTCCACATTCAACCAAATTCTCCCCATGAATGCCTTTAACTTTCCAGGGCCCTTCTCCCAGGATCTGGGCAAGCTTGGGATTGCCTTCTGGCCTTTGGAATCACTCCACATACTTTCTGGTCCCTGAGGGAGGAGGATGCAACCTCCTGGCCTTAGCTTGTTATCACCCTATAAAATCAGCTGCCAAAGGTGCTCTGTGCCCCCAGGAGCCTAGTGGGGGATATCCAAATTTCTATTTGTTAAAAGTTCATTTCCATCTGTCCTTGGGAACCATTTAGGAGTGGGGGAAGGGAAGCAAAACTGACACAAGTAGCCCTGTTTAGCATCAGAGTTCCTGAGGCTGTGGCTTGCCAAGAGCTGTGTACAGGGGATATCCCCATGTTACCATTGGTTAAAGTCTGCTTCTCTCTTCTTTTTACTTTTCCTCTACTGCCTTTTCTCCATTCTCTTTCCCTTCTATTTCTTTTTATGACTGCCATAGACACATAGGTGCTTGGAGAAAAGAAAGACCCAGAGTTTGGGCCAATCAGCCTCATCTTGGCCCAGTCCACCCCTAACACTAGAATTAATCTCACTCATCTCAGGCTGAGCCACATCTCACTTTTGGGCTCAAGGTGATATAATCATAGACTGGAAGAGTAAAATATCACATGAGGAAGGGACTTTAGAGCATAAAGTTCCATGCTCCACTCAGTGATTTTTACAGATTTCCAAAACCAATGCATTAACCTGAAAGCCTTCCCATCTCCTTACACTCGTATCTACCTGTCAAACTGTGAAGAAACTCCTTTCATCTCAGCAAGAAGAGAACTGATGATAGTGAGCTGGCATGGTGAGGGGAGATATAGTGGTTGTAAACATGGTGGAGTGGAGGACTCCATCTCTCAATTTTTATGACAGGTCAATATTTCCACCTGGGCCAGGCTAAGAAATGGACTATTTTAGGAAAAACCTCATTCTGACCCTGGATCTCAAATAGGTACATGCAACAGCCACATAAGGGTTAGACAATTTCTTTTAGGAAGGGGGAGCCTCCTTAGGCTTTACCACTGAGCACGTTCCCTCATGCTGGGCATCCTGAGCCACTCTGCTTAGTGTGCATTAAAGGTACCAGGAAAAGTAAATTCTGGACCACCTTCATCCCTCTGAACCAGGTGCCAGATGCTTCTCTATATCCAGGCTATGGACAACAGTCTTATTGAAGAACATTCCAAGTACCCGTAGCTAGGGGCTAGAGGGCACTGCCAGGCTGTGTCCAACTAGCACAGCTTACCTCATTACTCTCTTTCCTTACTTTGTCTTTGTGTCTCTTTCTTCCTCTTCTTGCCTTTCATTGTTGTATTCCCATCACCCAACCTTTCATCAACTTTTTGCCAGGAATCCCTGGCTGTCATATGAAGTCAACAGTAAATTGTCACCCCAAGCCAAGGTCATCCTGGGGCCAGGAGGATGAGGCTTCCCAAAGGCGCTCCAGAAAACACAATCATCCCCACACATGAGTTTATCTGTCACAAATAGGCAAGTGGGGCATGGTAGGCCTTTGATGGTTTCATTCAAGGCCAAAGTCCTGAGTTCCCCTCCAGTAGTTCAAGTCCACCTCTTATCAACTCCCCAAAGAAAAACCCACTGATTCTTAATTCTGTGGGTAGGAAGGGGCCTAGTTACTAGCTAGTCTGCTCAAACTGTAGTGGAACAGGAAGAGATGGGACCCAGAAGACCTGTAACTTCCAGGAAAAACCACTGAAAATACTGGAGCAACAATGCCCCTGCTTCCATTTCTCCCTGTCCCACCACCACGGAGTCCCTAGAGGGCGGTTCCACAGGGCCTCCTTTTGTTGGTCCCGGCTGGTTACTTCTTAAGAATCAGGCTGCCACCCACTTCTCTCCAAATGAAGGAATGACATTCACAGATCCCAAATCTGCCCATTCAGATGTCACATAACATTGGCAGGGTGTCAGTTTACTTCTTCCACACATGTCCATGTGCATGTACGGGCTTGTATGCTTTTGGAGAGAATGTTAGTTGGCAAAAGCAGCACAGTATTAATATTTAGAGTAGGATGCAGCCTCTTATGCACCTCAGTTACATTTAGGAGAATGAACAAAAATTTTGGAATTTAAGACCTGGAACATTTAAATTCTCAAGGGGTTTGGAACAAAATAAACAGATCTAAAAGTCTGGTTTGGGTACGGATGTTGCCTACAAGGGTGAAATGGTCTTAACCTGGTTAACACCAGGAAGTTTGGCTTTAGAACTGAAGCCTCGTTCCAAAGCAAATTTCTGCCAAAGCAAATTTCCCTGTGAGAGCAGACAATGGAAGAAGACCAATACAAGGGTTTGGGGTTGAGTGGACAATCTGAGATTGAAATTTTTAGGGAGCTCTGAAGTGGAAAACTGATGACTTTATAATATGAGAAAATGATTACTGGTTGAGTTGGAAAAGAGGCATTGCCAGAGCTATCACCTTGCTACAAATGTGCCACACTGAAAATTGACAAAGGCCTTAGCAATAATACAATTCAACCCTCTCTCTCTCCTTTTATGTTATTGGTGGAGAATCTGAAAGTATTAGTATAGCTGGGTTACATATGCTACAATAACAGCGTGGAGTGGAGGGTGATATAGGAGAGAGACCTGCAAAAAATGACAAAGCACAAGTAATCTTGGAGTCCCCCTTGTCCACATTGTGCATTTTATTAAAGTTGAAAAACTGAGGCCTAGAGATAGGAAGGGAATGCTATGGAATCACATAGCTCATCAGTGACATAACAAGCTTAGACTTGAGTTCAGGTGACTGACTTCCAGCCTACTTCAAATCCCTTGTTTTACATGTGAAGAAACCAGCCCTAAAAGGGAAAAGCGATTCACTCACTTCATTAAACAACCATATAGAAAGCCCATTTCCAAAAGGGTGTCAGCAGGACTAGCTCTGAGAAAAAAATTAAAGCTGAGCAAAGTCTAACTTTCAGCATACCCCATATCTTCATGATTACCTTCACTCCTGACCTTATGATTACATTCACTGCCAACTAACATATATTTTTGGTAATTTTTGTCCCTGTCACTCTAGGCCTTCAGGTAGCCTTGGCCTTAGAGACCTGGTTCCACCAACTGCCCTTCCACTCCCAACAACCCAAGAGGTACAAGTAAAGCCCATCCCTCTGGGTGTGCACTGGGCAGGGCAGGGATAAAGAGAAAGGATCAGTTTCCTTTCAGAGAGGGTGGTTTACCATCTCTGCTAGGTCATTTCTCCTCACTCAGTTCAGATACCTTCAGGTGGCAGGAGTCCTCATCTCCTCCCACGGAGGCTAGTTATTCTGTCCTGCTGCTAGCTCCCAGGCTCTTCCACCCAAAGACTGCTGACCCCCTCAGTCCCTCCCCCCAGCAGCCCCAGGGTACAGTCTATGCTTGATCATTCAGGATCTTTAGATTTCAAAGCTGTGAAATCCCATCATTTTTGTGAGTATAGGGTCTCCTCCAGGGCTTTTTCACATCTGAAAAGGCAGCCGGCAGCTTCACGCAACTTCTTCACAATTAGCAAAGCAGGCCAACTGACAGGGATTATAAATCCCCAGCACCTAACAGTTTGTGCCTGGAAAGGGTGAATAACCAAAAGAGACCTGGAAGCAAGTTCAGAAACTCTAAAGCTAAAATGTAGCAGAGACCCCAGAAGAACTAGAAAAGGAATTAGATACCCAGATCCCAAAGGGGTTGAGGAGGCTGTGCTTCAAAGGCCATGCTGATTCCTGCTGTTCAGCTCTCTAGTGGTCACCAGAAGCAGAGCGTCAGATCTGGTTACCAAGTCCTTTCAGCAAAATCTCTTAGCCACTACTGTATGTCAGGCACTCTGAGAGGAACCAGGGACTTCAGGAATGACACAATCAGAATTAGAGACAACAGTGAGAAGAATAAGAATCTGTAATATCTTCTTTCCAAGGTATCTTTTCCTCCTCTGGACCGCAGTGGCCTGGAGTACATGTACCTCCTCTGCCCTGAGACAGGACAAGGGGCCACCACACCCTCACTGAGACACAGAGGGCTGCATCCCCTGCCCACCTTCACTCCCTGGAGACTGTGCTCCCAGGGGCCGGAGTCGTCTGGAAGAACAATGCAGGCCTCAGTGTCGGTTTCCTGCTGAGCCTGGGTCAGATAAAATTAGCCCACTGCTCACATCTAACAAATGTCAGAGCCCGCCGTCCTGGGGGGCGGGGCGCACAGTCAGCCGCTTTCCTGCCTGCCTGCCCGCACAAGTCGAGCTAGTGGACAGCATCTATCGTATGTCCTGGCCAAAGCCTCCTCACCCAGCCTGGGCTCCTACCAGAGGCTGAGGAATCTGCAGGGCGGCCTCTACCCCTTACCTTTACCACCATGCACCCACCCTGTATGCCTATCAACTGGGCCGTGGGATCCAGGACTGAGGATGCTGATCGGTGTCACTTCCCACCGGGGCCCATGCCCACCCTAAACTCTGAGAATGCCTAGGGATGCAGATGGGGCTCGGAGTCCTTGGCTATGGCTCCAAGTCCTGGGTGGCCTAGGTCCATGGTAGGAGGGGGTGACGGGCCCCCCCTGCCCCCATGGGCTTCCCTCCATTTCTGGGTCTAGGAGCAGTGATACCCTAGGAGCCGCGCCATGGAAACACAGCTGTCCCTGCTACTCAGGCCAGGCCTGCCCCTGAGAAGGAGGCAGGAAAAAAGGCAGGAGGAGCCTGTCTCCAGCCCTGCCAACTGTCCTGCGAGCCTCTGTGGTTGGCTCAGCTCCTCCTCAAGCCCTCGCCCCCACCTCCTTGCCCAAGACACCGCCACCCGCCCCAGGTCTCAGTCCCGGCCCTCAAGGTGATGTGATGTGGGCCCACTCAGAATCCCTTACCAGAGGCCCCTTCCTCCCACCACCTGAGAGCACCGTCCCCAAGGTCCCAAGGATGAGAGGTCTGGCTACTGCTAGCGAAAGGCCTGAGAGTCCAGGCTCCGGGCCGCCAGCATGAGAGGGCTGGGGGTGGGAACAACCTCCAGGAAACGCTCCTGCTTAACTCAGCCACCCACCTCCACCCTCCTGGCCAATCTCCAGACCTGTATGTGCTTTGCCAGCCCTCCTCCACACAGGTCAGCCCAGTGGCACTGCTTCTACCAAAGGCTTGTCCTCACCTCCTCACCCCCCTACACGGCTTGCTACACAGCCTCCAGGAAAACTGTCCGAGACCTGGGGTTGTGGTTCAGTGGCATAGAGCAGGTGCTTGGTGCCCAGCATCCGCCAAATCAATCTGTCCCACAACTCTGAGGGATCAACCTCTCTGGTAGGAGCTCCCAGCTCAGGCCTTCTCCCCTACCACACAGTTTACGGATCTCACCCTGAGAGAAAGTGATTCTCCTAACAGCTCCCCTGAGATCATACAGGTGAGTGAGTGAAATTTCTGAGGCTGGAGAAACCTCCTGCAGACCTGCACGGAGCCTTGACAATGGTGAAGACCACACTGTCTTTTTGACCCACCTGCTGTCCTTGATTTGCTCCTGGCCAAACACTCTTGCACCCGACCTGCTTTCTTCTGTCACCAGCCTAGTGGCCCCTGAGGAAGGCCAGGCAATCACCTACACTCCACCTTTACACACACCCACTCACATGCTCCCTCTTCCCAAGGAGAATTCTGGGAGAGGGCAGCCTCACAGATCCTGTCTCAAGCCTTTACAAAGGCCAGTGTCTTTGACCTGTCAGGAGGAGACCTTCCAGCTCCTGACTCCTCATTTGCCATCTCCACCCCCACCTCCTTACACCACCACACAGGCATGGACTCTCCCTTTGACTCTGGGCACCTTGAACACCCCTCCCTTTCAAAGACCCCCTTTAATGGTAACAAGGACTCCCTCATCTCTAGGTAAGCAATGTACAGTTTACACATGCTCACATATTCCTCATCGAACTTTATGCACATTTTCCAGATTGAGGCCCACCCAGAGGGGAACTGATTACCAGGTCTTAGAGCCCTTCTCCAAGGCCCTTCCACCCCACTTCACAGAATGTGAGCAAATGTCTCTTTCTTCCTCACTTCTCAGAGATCCTCCTTACAATTTTTGGAGTCAGCACCTGATACCCCCATGCCTATTCTGTCCCCTATGGACAGCTCTGGACAGAGTGACATCACAGTGACAAAATGAGGCATGGAGGGCAGCAAAAGCTGAGCTAGATCCCTTGTGCACCTCCACACACCCTCCTACCCCAGTTACCCCCATGGAAAGCATATGGAAAGGAATTAGGAATCTCTGGTCTGCCTTTCTTTTGGAGTAACCCTCATTGGCTTCTGGAGTTACTTTTTGGGTTCCATTGTCTTCATCTGTACAATTGGGTTCATAATAGTTACTCCTTGAGGATAATATGAAATCAGAAAAAGTGAATGAATGTAAAGTATATGGCCCATATACACGATATATGAGAAATGCCCCTATTAGGTAGCCCCCACCTTCCTATTTTTCAGGTCTAAGGCCCCTTCTCAAGCTTAGATTGATTCCCCATGTTCATTTTCTTTGCCACAGGCCATTTTTCTTTCTCCCACCTTAAGTTAGATTTCGCTGTCTTAAGTTTTTGTGGACCTCTATAATTTTCCTTCATGGGTATGTTAGTAAGGTACAAATTTACCCACACTCTGTTCTCAGTGAATAGTCCTGCTCACAACTGGTGCTGCCAAAGTAGCCGTATTTTCTACCTGTCCTCCCTCCCCCTACTACAGATAATTTTTTTGTGGTAAAGTGAGGAGAAGGATCTGTTCCAAGGACATAAGCTAACTGTATGAGCTGGCTTGAAAACATTAGCCTGGCCAATCAGATTATTCTTAAATCTAAAATATGAAACAAAGTAATAATAACAACAAACAAAGTAGTGGACTACTATAACTAAAAGGTTAATGTAGAGTTGGAACTAAAAAAACCCATAAGAGGTCACACCCAACATGGCTGAATAGATGAGGAAGACTAACTAAAAAGCCCAGGTAACTGGAAGCAGGGGAGGGACATAGGCCTTGATGAAGAAAATAAATTTAAAAGAAGATACATGTAGATCAAACAAAACATTTGGATTGTAGTTAAAAAGAAAGGAAGTGTGCTGCCAGGGCCAATCTACAGGCCCCTCACTCTTGCCCACAACAGGAACAGCCATTTTGAGAACTTCCCAAATAGCTAGAGGAAACCAAGGAGCACTACGGAGACTAGCCTCCCAGGATAGACTCAGGGTATATGGGCCCCTTCACCCTATCATCCCCTCTCTAGTCATTAAGAAAGCTACAAACCTGCAGCATTCTCACTAGCACTCACCAAGAGCAAGGGAAGTTCCCTCCCTACCTGCCTGACAGCAGGCAGCTAGAGGATAAACAAGTGATGGGTGACCACTGAATCCACCCACATGCTTGTGCCTGGAGTCACCATCTGGTACTTTGCATCAATACTGGGCCCATTTAAGTCCCAACTGAGTGTCCTGGGCATGCCTGAGTCACTGCTGGGTGCTTCAAATTGGCCCCAGACCTGCCAGGACCCCCATCTGACACCCAGAGCTGACACCAGACCTACATGCTGGGCACCCTGAAATCACTTGAGTCCCACCCAGTGCTCACAGCCCGATGCCATTCCTAGACCTGCCAGAGACTCTTTCTGGCATCCAGCACCAGTCCCAGGCAGCCTGTGTCTCCATGGAGATCCTCAGCCCTACATGAGGCAAGGCCTGGTGCCCCAGGTCTTCTGGAACCCCCATTCAGTACCAGGCACCCAGCCCCTCCCTGGGAACATCAGAGGCTCCATTTTGCACTTTGTCAAAGTGCTGGGAACATCTGGATCTCAACTGAGCAGCCCAGAACTGCTGGAGTCTCTGTCTAGCACATTAGGCCAGTCCCACATCCATCCACTAGGAATCCGATGCCCAATAAGGAATCTCTATTCCTTATTATTTATCCTTTTTCTTGTTGGTTTTCTCTGTTACTGTTATACTGTGTACTGGTATACTGTTACTGTTATACTGTTTACTGTAATACTATTAATTTTCTTTTACTCATCTTTTACTCATTAATAGGATCTTTTATTTCAGTTTTATCACCTCATCTTCCATTGCTTAATTTTTCAAATTGTATTTTTTTTTTTTGGTACCGGGGATCAAACTCAGGTCCTTGCGCTTGTGCAGCAGGGAACAAAACCACTGAGCTAAATCCCCAGCCCCAAATTGTATTTTTTTCATCTCCTATTCCTTGCAACCTCTAACTGGCTCTCAGAACTGGTTAAAGGTCCGCCTGATCTGCCTGTTGCCTCAGGCCTATGTGAGACTCCACTCAGTGCCCAGTGCCCTCCATGTGACAGGCAGAATCTAGTCACATCAATCCTGGGCACACTTTGGTCTTCACTTGGTGACCCAGGCTGGTACAAGCCTCTGTCTGGTGTTTTGAGCTGGTTCCATGACCACTAGTACTCAGCACTGGTCCCCAACCAGGTGGAATCTACACCAGGTGCCTCAAGCCTTCTCAAGTTTTCACCCAGAGTTCAATGTCCCACACCTTCCTTGGCCTTTGTCCTGGGTTGGATAATTGTGATGCACAGGAGTTTATGAGGGGGGGAACCTTTGAAAAGAGCACTCACCACACAAACTCATAGGCTATAAAGAGGGGCAGAGAGGAACATGACTTGTTGGATTAAAGACTGTAGGCTCTGGAAGAAAAACATTCACATGGAAATATGTAGGAATTCTTTTCTTTTGTTTTCTCCCTTTCTTTGATCCAATAATTTTTCTTCTCTATTGGTTTTTTATTTTTATTTTTTGATGAAATTTCGAATTTTTTGACCCATTTTCTCATTACCCCAGGTACTCTCTCTCTCTCATCTCTTCTTTTCTCATTCTCTTTCAATTTCTTTCCTTATTACTTTTTCTTTTTTCCTCTAGTTTAATCTCTACTCATTTTTATTTATCCTTTTTCTTGTTTTTTTCTGTTACTGTTATCTAATACTACTAATTTTCTTTTACTCCTTTAAAGGATCTTTCATTTCAATTTTATCACCTTCCTCCCATCTTCAATTGTTTAATTTTTCAAAATCTATTTTTTCACACTCCCATTCTCCACAACCTATATCCTTACTAGTATAACCATTAACCTTTATGAATTTGTCAATAATTAACCATATCTTACTATGGTTGAACACTGTCCTGTTGTGAATGGAGACAAAATTGCTGTATTAAGTAGATGTTTACTGTATATCAATATCTGGGAGGCCTGGGGATTTAGCTCAGTGGTGCCACCGCCTGCCTCACAAGCACAAGGTCCCAAGTTCAATCCTGGTACAGAAAAAAAAAATATCTGGGTGTCTGAGAGTTTGTACTATAACTATAGATCTTCTTTCTATGGTTAAAAATGGTACAGCACTAGGTCAGGTCTTAGGGTCTGTCATTATCCAGTTTTTTGTTTGTTTGTCTGTTTTTGTACCAGGGATCAAACTCAGGACCTTGCACTTGCAAGGCACACTTCGGCACCACTGAGCTAAATCCCTGGACCTATCCAGTTTGTATTTGATGCTGTTGTTGTTATTGTTGTTGCTGATTTTAATGCTTTAGCCAAGGTAACATAGTTGTTGCTATCAATTTGTTTTCTCTGTATGTCAATATCTAGATTTCCTGGACATTATATACACTACTGCGGCCCATTCCCATTGAACTGGGTACGAGCCAAATAGGTTGCAACCTCTTTTCCCTAATAAATAAAGGTGATTGGATTCTGGGACAGACCCAAAGGCCGATATGCCTTGAGAACATCTCTGAGAACAATAATTGCCTAAAGAAGTATCAAGTCTAGCAATAAAGTTATTCACCAAAGGTAATTTGCAAGCTTCAGCCCAGAGAACCAATAAACAAGCAGGAAAAAATGAGAAAACATAGAAATTAAATGCTCCCCAAAGCTCCCAATTTCCCCATGGTAAATCAAGGGGGTAGTGAGGGGGAAGAAATCAGAAGACACAGCCAAAATACCTGAAATTGTAGCAGTGGAAGTAACAAAACTGATCAGTAAGATACTCTGCAAATTCAAAGTAGAGATAATTGCAGAGATAAATAAAAGGTTAATGGCTCTAATAAAACAAATGATTAGTGAGTCTAAATATCCTATTTACAGAAGTAATAGCAGAAAACTTTCCAAGCATAGAAAAAGAATTTGACATACAGATAAATGATGCATATAGAATCCCAAATAATTATGATCAGGAAAGAACTACACCAAGACATTTAATAGTCAAGATTCCAGAAATTCAACACAAGAACAGAATATTAAAAGACATTAGAAAAAAAATCACCTATAAAGGAAAACCCATAAGAATTATAGCGGACTTCTCAACAGAAACCCTTGGAAAGGGTTTGGAAAGTTGGAAATGCTTGGAAAGTTTTCTGCTATTACTTCTGTAAATAGAATATTTAGACTCACTAATCATTTGTTTTATTAGAGCCATTAACCTTTTATTTATCTCTGCAATTATCTCTACTTTGAATTTGCAGAGTATCTTACTGATCAGTTTTGTTACTTCCACTGCTACAATTTCAGGTATTTTGGCTGTGTCTTCTGATTTCTTTCCCCTCACTACCCCCTTGATTTACCATGGGAAAATTGGGAGCTTTGGGGAGTATTTCATTTCTATGTTTTCTCATTTTTTCCTGTTTGTTTATTGGTTCTCTGTGCTGTCAAGGAGGGCATGGAATAAAGTGTTTGAAACCCTAAAGTAAAACAGCTTCCAACCCAGATTGACTTATCCCACAAAATTGTCTTTCAAATTTGATGGAAAAATACGATACTTCCATGATAAAGAGCACCTAAAGAAATTCATTATCACCAAATGAGCACTCCAAAAATTTCTCAAGGATACCTTAGAAAGAGATGATTAATATTACAGGGCCAAAAAGCTTAATAGAATGAATCTACCAGGTAAGGCAAGCAAGGAAATAGAAGGAAAAGAAAGGAAACTAACAGCAGGATAATAACATAATGACAACAATAAGTCAATGAGTTATAACTGTTAATGTGAATGGACTCAATTCAACAATCAAAAGAAATGCATTAGCAGAATGAATCAAGAAATAAGACCCAACAATATGCTGCATTCAAGAAACATATTTAACCCAGAAAGAAATTCATAGACTGAAAGTCAAAGGATGGAAAACAATACTCCATGCAACAGGAACCTGGAAAAAAAGCAAGAGCAGTTATTGTAACTGCAGACAATGTAGATTTCAAGCCAAGACTGATCAGAAGAGACAAAGAAGGCCAATACACACTGGTTAAGAGAACAATTCAATAGGAAGAAATGACAATCATAAATACATATGCACAAAATACACACCCAACATCATCAAATAAACACTAGTGGACATGAAAAATCATATAACCACCAATACAATTGTAATGGTGAGCCTCAACACACCACTGTCAAAAAGAATCAGACAAAACATTAACAAAGAAATATCAAAGTTGAACCAAACCTTTGAACAAGTGGACTTAATAGACATCTACAGAGTGTTCTCACTCAACAACAGAATGCACATTCTTCTCAGCAGCACGTGGGACACCCTTCAAAATAGGCCACATACTAGCCCATAAACCATGCTTATGTAAATGCCAAGAATTGAAATTATCTCCTGCATGTTATCAGATCATAGTGCAATGAAACCAGAAATCAATGGTAAAAGACATCAAACTATGCATATGGAAATTAAATAACACCCTCTTGAATAATGAAAAGGGCACAGATGAAATTAAAGAAAAAATTAGTCTCTATTATCAAACAATAATTCCAGTACAACATACTGGACCCTTTGGAACACACTGAAAGCAGTCCTAAGAGGGAAATTTATAGTAATAAATTCTCACAGCCTGGGATTTAGCTCAGTGGTTCCACCACCTGTCCTGCAAGCACAAGGACCCAAGTTCCATCCCCTGTACCAAAAATAAATAAATTAATTAATTAATTCTCACATCAGAAAAACAGAGCAAACTCAGAGAAATAACCTAATAATACACCTCAAGGTTCTAGAAAAACAAGAACAGTTCAAACCCAAAGCAAGTATGAGAAAGAAAATTACAAAGATCAGAGCAGAAATCAATGAAATTGAGACAAAAAACAATACAAAGAATCAATGAATTGAAGAGATGGCTCTTTGAAAGACTGAAAAAAATAGACAAAACTTAGCCAACCTTATCAAAATAAGGAAAGGAAATACCCAAATCCATACAATTAGAAATTAAAAGAGCAAAATCACAATGGATTCTACACAAATCCAGAGGGTCACTGATAACTACTTTGAAAACTTGTACTCTAATAAAATGGAAAATTCAGTTCAATCCCCAGTACCATAATAATCATAATAATACTACTAATAATAACAATAAATAAAATAAAATGGAAAATTCAGAAAAAGTGGATAGATTCTTAGATATATATGAATTGCCAAAGATGAATAAAAAAGATATAAAAATCATGAATAATTCAATATCAGCCAGTGAAACCGAAGAAATAATAAAATCTATCAATAAAAAGCTCAGGTTCCAATATATTCACTGCAGATTTCAACAAGAACTTTAAAAATCTAATGCCAATACTCCTCAAACTCTTTAATGAAATCAAAAGAGAATCAGTACTCTCAAAGTTATTGCTGGAAGCAAGTACTACCCTGATTAAAAAAAATTCTTCAGGGCCAGGGATTTAGTTCAGTGGTTTCACCACCTGCCCGTCCAGAGTTTGAGCCCCAGTACAAAAAAAAAATCTTCAATAAGATATTGGCAAACAGGATGCAGCAAGTCATCAAAAAGATCACACATCATGACCACATAGGACTCATTCCAGGGATGCAGGGATGGTTCAACATATATACATCAACAAAGGTAATACATCACATTAACAGAAGCAAGGACAAAAGTCACATGATCATCTCAATAGACACAGAACAGGCAATTAACAAAATTCAAACCCATTCATGATAAAAAAAAAACTCTGAAGAAAATAGGAATAGAAGGTCTTTATCTCAATTTGATGAAAGCTATCTATCACAAACCAAAGGCCAACACCATACTAAATGGAGAGAAGCTAAAATCCTTCCCTCTAAAATCAGTGACAAGACAAAGATTCCCATTATCACCTTTTCTGTTCAATATAATTCTCAAAACATTAGCAGGATCAGTTAGACAAGAGAAAGAAATCAAAGAAATATGGATGAGAAAGAAAGAAGTTAAATTATTATTTGCTGATGACATGATCCTTTACATAGAAGATCCCAAAAACTCCACCAAAAGATTCCTAGAATTAATAGCCAAATTCTGTAATGTTGCAGGAAACAAAGTCAATACTAAAAAATCAATAGCATTCCTTTATACCAATAACAAACTCACTCAGAGAAATTAGGGAAACAATTTTCACAATTGCATCAAGAAAAATGAAATACTTTGGAATTAACCTAACCAAGGAAGTGAAAGGCCTCTACAATGAAAACTACAGTACTCTGAAAAGGGAGATCAAAAGGTGGATACTAACCAGACAGATTTCTGGTGGTCCCACCTGCTTGCAAGTATAACTTTTATTATTTTACCCAAATTTTGTGTCTCTGTGTATTTCTTTCTGAGATTTCTGGGACATTTGGTTCCCTGACTGGGAATTGGGAATGAAATAGCCCTTTTGGGCATTGGCCTGAACCCCGCTGGAGGGAGCGCTCTCTGTCTCCTTGAGAGGAAAGGTGCACCCCTGGGACTAATTTCCTAGGCTTCCCAACAGGACACAGAGACCCACTCTCCAGCTGTGGATTGCCTGAACCCAAGATGGAGGACGACAGAAGGAGGGCTGCTGCTGTTGGTGTCTTCTCTATTTCTTTCCTTTGTTGGGTGAGAAACCCCAGGAAACCCCCTAGTTGTTAACTTATGGTTTCACTTTGGTTTTACTTTGTGAGTTTGTATTTTGTAACTTTGGGCAAATGCAGCACAGGGGCCTGATCACCCCTTGTGCTTTGCCATTTGGGAAGATAGCTACTCCCATTTGTTTTGGTTCACTTTGTGAACTTTGGGCAAAAATAGTGCAGGGGCCAGATCACCCCTTGTGCTTTGCCATTTGGGGAGGTAGCTTCTTTCATTTGTTTCGATTACAGTTAGGGGGTCACTGGGAGGGAATGTGATGACTTCTGAATAAATGTGTGAGTGAGAGTTCTGGATAGGAGAGTGTGTGGAAAAAACTTCAGAACAAGACAGAGGGAGGAGGCGCTTGTGCTTAAGGAGTCCTCCCTGAGTCATGGAATTTGTGTGCGGTCTGTCCCACTATTCTGTGGTCGCATTTAACAAAGGCACAACAGTGAACTTATGAGACAGCCCATCTTAGCCTGAACGGACCTTAAAGTGGCTGAGAGGCCCACAGCCAGGCAGGTGAGTGAGTGATCCCCCACCTTTATTTGTCTTGCATCTCCATACAAGGGTACCCATACACACACCAACACTCTGATTGGCTGATCGTGGGAACAGAAACATCTCATCCTACTGTTTTGGAATGCATGCTTAAGAATTTTAAGAAAGGTTTTACTGGAAATTACGGTATTAAGATGAAACCCCAAAACTTAGAACCTTTTGTGAGTTAGAATGGCCCAAGCTTTGCCTAGCTTGGCCAACTGAGAGATCCCTAGATGAGGGTCTCATCTGGTAGATCTGGCTAACAGTCACTGGCCCTGGATGGGACCATCCAGATCAATTTCCTGATGTTGATTTATGGCTAAAATTGTGCCACAGAATGCCTCCTTGTCTTCATATGTGCACCCTGGAAGCAAAAAAGCAATATCCTGGTCCTCTGTCAGAAAGGGGATGATGCTGAAAAGAAACCAGTCCTTTCAGATCCAGATTGAGAGAATTTAGGCTTTCCTCCTCCTTTTGAGTGGCTAAATTCACAGGTGTGGAGGAGGTGGGGACAAAAACATGAGAACTACTGGGCTTTAGAGCACCAGAGGGTGCATGCTGTGGTCAGACTCAGAGAGGATCAAATAGGGCTTACACTCAAATTGGAAAACTAAAATTGAAAACAGAAAATAAGTAATGGATTGAAAACAGCTAAGAAAGCTCTGAAGGGCATAAAACAAAGCCAGAGAAAGTAAAAAATTTTACAAGAGAAATCAAGTTACAAATTTTAGCTAATTGATAAATGTATCTGTGTTTCAGTTTGAGTTGATGTTTACTTCATGTGCTTAAAATATTTCTTGTACATTGCAAATTCTTCAATAGTAATTATAGGGTTAACTTGCTCTTTTCTGTACATTGTTGATAAAAAAAACCCTCAAGGCTACTACCATTCTATTGGCAGCCACCGAAATTTAAAGTGTAACAATCTGAGAACAAAAGAGGGACACTTTAAAATTTTAACAGCTAAAGACAAGTCTGTGACAAAAGGTCTATAGTAAGTGAGATAAAAAAATATTAAAAAGCTATAAGTACAAGACACACAATTTTGATATAAAACATTTTGTATGTTGGTCTTGATAAAAAGAGATACAAAAGACCAAAAGGCCTAGGTATGTCAAAAAATGTGCAAAAGTGATTTCTCAAGAAAATATGTATGTTTGTTGGTTTCAAGTTTGTTATGAAAAGTTTAAATATGTTTATATTGGTTGACATCAAAGGGTTAAATTCTAAATAATACTATATGTGTACATTGGTCATCTTCAAAGGGTTTAAGAGCCAACAGGTTACAATATGACCTCCTCCTTTATAGTGAGTTAGAAAAAAAAAAAAAGACTGTTGGGAAAAGGCACAAATATGTCAGACCAAGGTGCAGTATTTGAGATTTGTCTTTTTTTAAAAAAAAGGACAAAGGAGGCTAGGTCCAGAGAAAATGAAAGTCATTCATTCTCTGCCAAGACCCCTCCAAAATGCTTCAATTATATGATTCCATCTTTGCTACTCATTGTCCTAATTGGGAGGACTGTAAAGAACTTTGTAGAACTTTCTTAACTTCTAATTTTAGTATATGTGCTGCCAAAGCGAGCACAGAACTTTGTTAACTTCTAAAGAAATGCAGAGAGTTTTAGGAGAAAGTAAAAATACTAATGCCCCTAGAATGCCAGGAGACACCCAAAATCCAGACAATTGGCACGAACAGCAGTTTCCAGTAAATATGCAGCCCAATTGGAATCCCATTACCCCAGTAGGCCAGGAGAGCTTAAAAAATTATCAGACAGTCCTTTTGGCAGTGATATGGGCTGTGAGTAAAAGACCTACAAACATGATTAAAGTGTCAGAGACACAACAGGAGCCCGATGAGAGCCCTGAGAAATTTTATGAGCAGCTCTGTGAGGTCTACAAAATGTACACACCATTTGACCCTGCTGTTCCTGATAACCATCGGTTAATCAATATGACCTTTGTAACTCACTCGGCTCCAGACATTAGAAGAAAAATTCAGAAGCAAGAAACTTAGGAAGGCATGAATATAATGCAACTGCTGCAATTAGCTAGGAAAGTGTATGTGAGCAGAGAGTCAGTGAGAGAGAACAAGCAAGGAAGGAAGATGATCAAGATAAGAGAAAAGCCAGATACATAGCAGTGGCTATGGGAGCCAAGGAAGAGAGGGAGAAAGAAAGACAGGGAATGAAGTCAGAGGAAAAACAGAAGAAAGGTTTTAAACATGAGGACCTAGATTGTGACCAGTGTGCATATTGCAGAGAGAAAGGACATTATAAAAACAAGTGCCCACAGCTCAAAAAAAAAAGGCAGAAATTAAAGGGAAAAAAAGTAAATCATTTACTTTAGGCTATAGGGGAAAAAAAGGCTTTTAAGAAACTAAAATTGACTTTGGCAGCTGCCTCCACCCTAGACATACCAGATGTGAAGCGGCCATTTACTCTATATGTGACTGAGAAAAGCCATGTGGCCCTTGGAGTGTTGACCCAAGAAATAGGCTCATGAAATCAACCAGTGGCATACTTGTCTAAAAATTTAGATCCAGTAACAAAAGTGTGGTCTCCTTTCCTTCAGGCCTTGGTGGCCTCAGTTTTATTAATTCAAGAAGCAGACAAGCTAACTCTAGGTCAGGAACTGACTGTGCAGGTTCCACACATGGTCTTGAAACTGTTGAACATAAGAGGGCATCGATGGCTCTCAAATAATCAGTTACTCAGTAACGAGCCCTTCTCTGTGAGAACCCTCACTTATGGTTTATTCCTGTAAAAGCTTTAAATCCTGCTACCTTCTTGCCCATGGAGACAGGCCCTCCCGAATATGACTGCTTGAGTGTCACTGATGAGCTCTTTTCCAGCTGCCCTGACCTACAAATGACACCCTTGTCCAATGCTGACCTCATTCTGTTCATGGATGGGAGCAGCTTCATGGAAGATGGGGTTCGTCATGCTGGACATGTGGTAACCACGAAGGATGAAGTGATCCTAGCCGGGTCCCCTTCCTAGTTGGACAGCATTCTGAGCTCTGGGCACTCATACAGGCACTCTGATGGGCAAAGGGTAAAATGGTAAATATATATACAGACTTTTGCTATGCATTTGCTACATTGCACATCCATGGCATGATGTACCAAGAGCGAGGTCTTCTCACAGCAGAAGGGGAGCAAATTAAAAATAAACAGGAAATTATACAGTTGCTAGAGGCAGTGTGGGAACCTAGCAAAGTTGCAGTAATACATTGTTCAGGACATCAGAAAGGCAAAGACTTCATTACACAAGGTAATCATAAAGCTGACTCTGAAAGCCGAGAAACACAATGCCCTCAAAGCCCTGCTCTCACCACTCTGGAGGCTGGTGACTCAACGCATGGCTAAAGAATGAAAGCACCAACAAGGATGACATGGATTATTGTGTTGTGCCAGGTCACCACTGCTTTAAGTTTCTTTGTTTTCAAACTGCAGGTGTTTAAGCATAGTGATGAAAAGTTTGATGAACAATATGTGACTTTTAAAATGGTAAAATGGGAAATGGATTGCTATCCATTTGCAATATTCTTTGATGCCTGCCCAGAGAACGTTATGGGGGATCTGGGGTAGCTTCTGACTGTGGGGGCTATTCTAATGAGAAATTATATTGCAAAGAGAAAACACAAGTTTGGATCAATGGCTCCCTTGTTGGATGAGCCACTGGTAATTGTTACAATTGTAAACAAGGTCAATGTAATCCTATATCTATGTATATGCCAGCCCCATGGGATCCTATTTGGCTACAAGGAGTAATTTATTTCATTAGGACCAGAAATTAGAAAAGATCTTGAGAAAATTTGAGACCCACTTTAGGCTTTGGAAACCCAACTAGATTCACTGGCCAATGTCGTATTACAGAATATGTGTGCTCTCAATTTGCTAACAGCCTAAAAAGGGAGGACTTGCTTATTTCTTGGTGAAGTGTTATTATGCTAATAAATCTGGTGTAGTACAAGAATAACTAGACAAACTGAAAGATAGGATCAATGCTCTTGATGAGGAATTTGGTATAGGAGAGCCATCCTATGGGATTAATTTTACTTGGGCAGGATGGAAAACTTGGATAGGACCTCTTCTGAGTACCCTTCTTGTTATAATATTAATATTAATGTTTGGTTCTTGTGCCATTCAATGGATTTCAAAATTTATACAGCAGCACAATGATGCAGCTCAACACTACCAAATGCTAGTGTTAAGAAATGTAGATAAACTGGATAGAACTTATAATGGATAGAAGAATTATCCTGAAGTAAACAGAGGGAGGAATGATAGGGAAAAGCTTTAGATAACTTAGTAGATTGAATATTAAGGTAGTTGTAGAAGCAAAATAAGTAATGTGTTCCTTTAAGATTTGCTTTTCCCATAACTCTTGTTGTTTAAGGTGACTTTAAGGTGATGGTTATCTGACTCTTTAACCAATAACCTCACTAACCTAACAAAGTTGCAATGGCTGGGTGAATTTACAATGTATATGTGCCTATCTTGTGTCTGTGACATGTGAATAGGAACTGGAATTGTATTTACACATCAAAGACCACTAGGGACTATATAATGGCTAAAAAGGATATAAAAAGGAAATGCTGAAGAAAGGGGCATGCAGATACTAACTAGACTGGTTTCTGGTGGTCCCACCTGCTTGCAAGTATAACTTTTATTATTTTACCAAAAAAAAGATATCAAAAAATGGAAAAATATTCCCTGTTCCTGGATAAGCATAACTAACACACTGAAATGGCCATACTTCCAAAATTGTTATTTAGATTTAATGCAATACCAATCAAAATACCAATAGCATTACTCACACAAATAGAGAAAACAATACTAAAATTCATATGGAACCAGAAAAAACTTAGAATAGCAAAAGCAAGTCTAGGAAATGAGGACAAGGCAGGGTGCATTGCAGTACTGGTCTTCAAGTTATACTACAAAGCTACAGTGATAAAAATGGTATGGAATCATTTAAAAACAGACTTGAAAATCAATAGAACAGAATAGAGGATGCTGAAACAACTCCAGGCACACTCAGTTACCTTATGTTTGACAATGAGGCCAAAAGACTTCACTGGAGGAAAGATCACCTCTTTAACAAGTGGTGCTGGGAAAATTGGCTATCCGCTTACCAAAGATTGAACCCAGACCCATATCTTTTACAATACACTAAACTAAAATAGAAATACAGCAAAGATTTGAAAATTAAAACAGAAACACTACTGGAAGATAAAATAGGTAAAATTCTTGAAATCATATTTATAGACAATGACTTTCTGAACAAAATCTCATTTACACAAAAGAATCAACAAATAGGACCACATCAAATTAAAAAGATTGTGCACAGCAGAGATAACCACCAAGATTGAGACAACCCACATAGTGGGAAAAAAATTTTTCCAGCTACTCCTCAGACAAAGGAATAATATCTAGAATATATAAAGAACTAAAAATATTAGCCTCCCTCATTTAAAGGCCCAATCTAAAAATAGACATCTAAAGTGCATGATACTTCTTAGATGAAGAACTACACAGAGCCAATAAGTACATGAAAAAATGCTCAACTTTGCTACCCATTCAAGAAACACAAATTAATACAACCCTGAGCTTCCACTTCACTCCAGAAAGAATGGCTATCATCAAGAAATCAACCAATAACAAATGTTAGCAAGTCAGAGCGGGGAAAGGAACCCTTCTTCATTGTTGGTGTGACTGTAAACTGGTAAAATCATTATGGAAAGCACTATAGAGATTCCTCAAAAAAACTAAAACTAGAGGTTCCATTTGACCCAACTATTCCCCTTCCAGGTATCTTCCTGGAAGAGTTAAAATCATGATTCCACAGTAATACATGTATACCCATGCTTATAGCAGCACAATTCATAATATATAATTTATAATGCCCATCAACAGATGAATGGAGAAAGAAAATGTGGTATTTATATACAATGGAGTACTACTCTGCAATAAAGACAAACTTGAGCCATTAATGGATGAAGTTAAATAGATGTGCCTCTACACCACAATCTTAAGTGAAGTAAATCAGACATAAAAGTTTAAATATTGTATTATTTCTGTTATGTGAGAAACCCAAAGTATAAGTGAGCAAAGTGGAGGATGGATGTTGAGAAGTAGAAAGAATTTTTTCAAGTAGGAAGGGAATTGGGGATGAAAAAATGGAAGTGGGGCCTTCATCCTGTGCTCCTCTCTGTGGGTCAGCCAAGCAGTGTGAAGCTCCTCAGCTGTGTTCTGGTACCTGCCCATGGCACGGTGAAGTCCCAGGAGTGGCTTAGAGCCCCACCTTCATCTGGTGCTCCACTTAGCCCTGTGGGTGCCTGCAAGGCCCAATTCCAACACACACTGCCCCCCCCACCTTCCAACTCTTCTGCTATCTGGTCCCACACTACAGAGGCACAGGAGATTATACTTCACATAGTTAAATATGATAGATTAATAACTACCACAAATTGTCATTTTTTAAGCTGTGCTTGACGCTATGGTATTGCTGATTGTAACATTTGGTCTAACATGTTGTGATTGATCTAATCAGTTTTCCTTCCTGGTATAAGGAAAATAAAATAGCCTCAGAGTCATTAGAGCCTCAAAACCTAAACACAAGCCATATCTGGAAGACATCTCTGAAAAGCAATCATTCCACAAGGGTTTAATACACAAGCAACAAATATACCTGCATTAAGCAATTTTGAAATATCAACCAAGGAATTAAACCAAGGACAGTACCAAAAACAAAAATGAGATGACATTTAAGCAAGGCACAAATTCAGGCTTCCATGCAACAAAAAGCAAATGAGGGGAGAAATGAGGGGGAAAAGTTGGATAATCAACCACCTGGACACCCTGAATTGATAGCACAAGAAGTAACAAAGCAGATACATGAGGCTCTAGAAAAATTCAAAAGAGAAATAAACTCCCAGATAAATACAGAGATAGTGAGTAGAGTGAAAGACATGATTAGAGTCTCTCGAGCAGAAACAGATAAGAAAATAAATGAGATCGGAAACATACCATGAATCCCCAGCATAAGAAAGAAATGGAAACCATGATTGCCCAACATAAGAAAGAAAAGGAATCCACAAAACAGATTTGAATAGATATTCAGGAGATTAAAAACTCCACTGAAAGCATGCAGAGCAGACTAAGAGAATCTGAAGACAGAATATCAGATATAGAAGACAGGATTGCAGTTAAGGACCATGAAAACAGAGATTTCTTAAAGATAGTAAGGGACCATGAGAAGTCAATCCAACAGTTGCTAGATGATGCAAAGAATAATAACATAAGACTGATAGAGTCCATGGAAAAACAGGAGAAAGTACAATTGACATACAAAACTGTTCACAGAAATAATAGTAGAAAACTTCCCAGACAGAGGTGGAGAATTGGACACACAGATAAGTGAGGCATATAGAACTCCATCCAGCCATGATCAAAAAAATCTACACCTAGACATATAATAGTCAAGATCCCAGAAACCCAACGGAACAAAATTCTACAGGCAGTTAGAGAAAAGAAACAAATCACCTACAAAGGAAAGCCCAACAGAATCACAGCAGATTTCTCAACACAAACCCTCAAATCAAGGAGAGCCTGGAGTGAAGTATTTCATGCCCTAAAAGAAAATAACTTCCAACCTAGACTGCTGTATCTGGCAAAATTATCTTTCAAAATCGATGGGGAAATTAGATACTTTCACAACAAAGAACACCTGAGAAATTTCATGAACACCAAACCAACACTCTAAACAATTTTATGCAATATACTAGAAAAAGACAATGAAGGTCACAAATCCATGAGGGCCAACAGAGAGAAGACACCATGCAAGGTAAGGCACTAAAAGGAAAGCAGAAAAAATAAGAAATAAAAGAGCCAACAACAATAAAACATCATGGCAAGAATGAGTAAATATCTCTCAATTATAACTATTAATGTTAATGGCCTCAATTCACCAATCAAAAGAAACAAACTGACAATGGATTAAGAAGCAAAACCCAGCAATATGCTGTATACAAGAAACACACCTAATTCAAAAAGAAATTGATAGACTGAAAGTAAAAGGATGGAAAACAGTTCTCTATGCCACAGGAACCCAGAAAAAAGCAGGAGTAGCAATCTTATTTGCAGACAAAGTAGATTTCAAACCAAAACGAATTAAGAGTGACAAAGATGGTCACTACATCCTTGTGAAGGGAACAATCCAAGAGGAAGAGATGACAATCCTAAATGTTTATGCACCAAATACGAATGCCCTCAACTCTACAAAACAAATATTAATGGATATGAAAAACCAAATCAACACTAACATAACTGTAGTGGGGGACCTCAACACCCCTCTATCACAAATACATAGATCATCTAGGAAAAAAATTAACAATGAAATTCTAGAACTGAACCAAGCTATTGAACAAATGGACTTAATAGATGTTTACAGAGTGTTCCACCCCACAAAATCAGAATACACATTCTTTTCAGCTGCACATAGGTCATTCTCCAAAATAGACTACATGCTAGCTCACAGAGCAAATCAAAGTAAATGTAAAAGAATTCAAGTTATGCCCTGTATATTATCAGACCACAGTGCAATAAAATTGGAGATCAATAACATAAGAAACAGCAAAACACCCACAAACACATGGAAATTCAATAACATTCTCCTGAAAAACCAGTAGGTCACAGAGGAAATTAAAGAAGAAATTAGACAGTTTCTACAAGTAAATGATAATCCCAGTACAACATACAGGAATGTGTGGGACACAATGAAAGCAGTTCTCCTCAGGAAATTCATAGCAGTGAATTCCCATATTAGGACAACAGAGAGAACTCAGTTAAATAACTTAATGCAGAACCTCAAGCTCCTAGAAAAAGAAGAGCATAACAAATCCAAAGCTCATACAAGAAAGGAAATTATAAAGACCAGAGCAGAAATCAATGCAATGGAGACTAAGAGAACAATACCAAAAAATCAATGAATCAAAGAGCTGGTTTTTTGAAAGAATAAATAAAATCGATAAACCCTTAGCCAACCTTATCAAAAAAAGGAAAGAAAAGGCTCAAATACATGCAATTAAGAATGAAAAAGGTGAAGGCACAACAGATCCAGCAGAAATTCAGAGGATCATCAATACCTACTTTGAGAACCTGTACTCTAATAAAATGGAAAACACAGAAGAAATGGACAGATTCCTAGATACATACACATTGCCAAAGTTAAATGAAGAAGATATAGAAATTCTAAAAACCCCAATAACAATGAGTGAAATTGAAAATGTAATAAAATATTTACCAACCAAGAAAAGCCCAGGTCTGGATGGCTTCACTGCTCCTTTCTACAAGATATTTAAAGAAGAACTATCATCATTACTCTTTAAACTCGCCAAGGAAATTGAAAGGGAAGCAAGGTTTCCAAAGTCTTTCCTGGAAGCAAGTATTACTTTGATTCCAAAACCAGGAAAAGACCCAACCCAAAAAGAGAACTACAGACCAATCTCCTGAATGAACATTGTTGCAAAAGTCCTCCACATGATACTGGCAAACAGGATACAGAGGGTCATCAAGAAGATCATACTCCCTGACCAAGTCAGACTTATCCCAGGGATGCAAGGATGGTTCAACATCCATAAATCAATAAATGTAATACACCATATTAACAGAGTCAAGGACAAAAACCATGTGATCATCACAATAGATGCAGAAAAGGCATTTGACAAAATCCAGCATGCATTCATGATAAAAATGCTACAGAAAATTGGAATAGAAGGTCTTTATCTCACCCTGATTAAGGCTATCTATGAAAAACCAACAGCCAAAATCATACTAAATGGTCAAAAACTGAAAACTTTCATGCTAAAATCAGTAGCAAGACAAGGATGCCCACTATCACCACTCCTGTTCAATATAGTTCTGGAAACATTAGCCATAGCAATTAGACAAGAGAAAGAAATAAAAGGAATAAAGAAAGGAAAGGAAGAAGTGAAACTGTAATTATTTGCTGACGATATGCTACTTTACATAGAAGACCCAAAAAACTCAGTCAAAAGTCTTCTAGACCTAAATGACAGATTCAGTAGAGTAGCTAGATACAAGGTCAACACTGAAAAAACAATAGCCTTCTTATATACAAATAGCAGACTCATTGAGAGAGAAATTCAGGAAATAATTCCTTTTACAATAGCATCTAAAAAAATGAAATATCTAGGAATCAACCTAACAAAGGAAGCAAAAGATCTCTACACTGAAAACTACAGAACCCTCAAAAAGGAGGTCGAAGAGGATATAAGAAAATGGAAAGATATCCCCTGTTCCTGGGTAGGAAGAATCAATATACTGAAAATGGCCATACTTCCAAAACTACTATATAGATTTAATGCAATACCGATTGAAACCCCAACAATGTGCTTCACAGAACTAGAGAAAACAATCCAAAAATTCATTTGGAACAAGAAGAGACCTAGAATAGCAAAAGCAATTCTAGGCAACAGAGACATGGCAGAGGGTATCACAATCCCCAACTTGAAACTATACTACAAAGCTGCTGTGATAAAAACAGCATGATAGTGACAAAGAACCAGACCTGAGGACCAGTGCAACAGATTACAAGATGCAGAAACAACTCCAGGCATACTCAGCCACCTCATCTTTGAAAAAGGAGCCAAAGACTATCATTGGAGGAAAGGTAGCCTGTTTAATAAATGGTGTTGGAAAAAATGGATTTCAACATGCCAAGATTAAAACTAGACCCATATCTATCACCATGAACTAATATAAGATAGAAGTGGATTAAAGATCTAAATATTAAAACAGAAACACTAAACTTGCTGGAAGATAAGTTAGGTAGAACTCTTGAAGATATTGGCCTAGGAAAAGACTTTATGAACAAAACCTCAGTAGCACAGGAACTAGCATAAAGAATCAACAACTGGGATCTCATCTTATTAAAAAGCTTCTGTACTGCAACAGAAATCACCAATAGAGCTAAGAGACAACTATCTAGAATATATAAAGAACTTAAAAAAATCAGACCCCCCCAAATGTAAAGACCCAATTCAAAAATGGGCATTTGACAAGAAGAGACATTTCTCAGACAAAGAAGCAAAAGCAGCAAATAAACATATGAAATAATGTTGAATATCACTGGTCATTCAAGAGATGCAGATAAAAACAAAACTGAGATTCCACCTCACCCCAGAAAGAATGGCTACTATCAAGAAATTAACCAATAACAAATGCTGGCAGGGGTGTGGAGAGAAAGGAACCCTTTTCCATTGTTGGTGGGAGTGCAGACTGGTGCAACCACTGTGGAAATCAGTATGGAAATACCTCAAAGAACTAGGACTAGAGGTCCCATTTGACCCAGCTATTCCCCTGCTGGGTATCTTCCCAAAAGAATTAAAAGAATCATACCAGATCATGAGGAAAAGGCCGAATCAGCCCGCTGCAGACAGGCAGGTCTGTGCACGCCCTACCGAGGTCCTGAGTCACGTGGAAGACACCGAATCACCCCACGGCAGACAGGCAGCCACGTGATTCCACATTACCAAGGCGCAGAGGACACCAGACCACAAGACCAAGGTACTGAGTCCCACTTTTCCCCTCCCAGAGGTAGGGGCTTCTGAGCCGTCATCCGACTGCTCCTGGTCCAGAGGAAGGGGCTTCCCAGTCACCATTCCTCCCGCTGCTCCCAGCCCAGAGGAAAGGGCTTTGGGTCACCATTCCTCCCACAGCTCCCGGCCCAGAGGGAGGGGCTTCTGAGCCACGATCCCACTGCTCCTGGTCCAGAGGAAGGGGTTTCCCGGCCACCATCCTGCCAGCTACTCCCAGCCCACAGGAAAGAGCTTTTGGGTCACCATCCCTACCGCTGCTCCCGGCCCCTGTTCCACCTCACCCAGCTCAGAGGAGGTAATCTGTGCAGGCGCTAACAGTCCCCTGCCCCAGTTGAAACGAGAAAACACATAAATAAGTCTCAAAACCAGACTTCCAGATCACCTACAGCAACCCCAAAGGGAAATGAGATGGAACCCTCTGATATTCAAACACCTGGACCCACTGAACTGGCAACAAAAGGGGATCTGGAAAAAATGAAATCAGAAATAATTTCTCAGATAACAGGGGAAATTGTGCCCTTAGTGCAAAACAGGATTAATAAATCTAGAGAGGAGCTGAGGAACATGATGGAATCC
Organism: Heterocephalus glaber; assembly: GCF_053883595.1. NCBI lineage: Eukaryota > Metazoa > Chordata > Mammalia > Rodentia > Bathyergidae > Heterocephalus > Heterocephalus glaber. The sequence goes on along the minus strand of NW_028258384.1, from coordinate 1,685,063 downwards.
CAACATAAGAAACAAATGGAATCCATAAAACAGATGCAAATAGATTTCTGGAACATGAAAAACTCCATTGAAAGTCTACACAGCAGAATGAACCAGTGTGAGGACAAAATTTCAGATATAGAAGATAAGATTGCAATTAGTGACCAGGAAAAGAAAAATTGCTTCAAAATTATAAGGGAACATGAGAAATCAATCCAGCAGCTGCTAGATGATGCAAAAAAGAAAAACATATGACTGATTGGGCTCAATGAAGAAACAGGAGAGTGTGCAGATGACATAAAAAGTCTCTTCACAGAAATAATGGTAGAAAATTTCCCAAGCAGGGGAAAAGAGCTTGACATACAGAGAAGTGAGGCATATAGGACTCCAAATAGCCTTGATCAAAAAATATCTACACATAGGCATATAATTGTTAAGATTCCAGAAACACAACAGAAGAACAAAGTTCTCCAAGCAGTCAGAGAAAAGAAACAAATCACATACAAAGGAAAGCCCATCAGAATCACAGCAGACTTCTCAACACAAATCATCAAGGCAAGAAGAGCTTGGAGTGACATATTCCAAGCCCTAAAAGAAAACAGCCTCCAACCCAGATTGATGTACTCTGCAAAACTATCTTTCAAAATTGATGGAGAAATAAGATACTTTCATGACAAAGAGCACCTTAGGAATTTCGTGAATACCAAACAAGCACTCCAAAGAATTTTACACAATATCCTAGGAACAGACATTGAGGATCACAACCCCAGGAAACAAAGCAGAATGAAGCCATCTGGCATGACAAGAAATTAAATGTAAAGGGGGAGAACCCAACAAAAAGAAAAAGTCATGGCAATGACAAGTCAATACGTTTCAGTTATAACCATCAACATTAATGGTCTCAATTCACCAATCAAAAGAAATAGACTGGCAGAATGGGTCAAGAAGCAAAATCCAACAATAAGCTGCATAAAAGAAACACACTTAATTCAAAAGGAAACTCATAGACGGAAAGTGAAAGGGTGGAAAACAATACGGCATGCGACAGGAACCCGAAAAAAAGCAGGAGTAGCTATCTTCTTGGCAGATCAAATAGATTTCAAACCAACACTAATTAAGAGACATGAAGAAGGACACTACATCCTTGTAAAGGGAAGAACCCAAGAGGAAGAGATGACAATCATAAATATCTATGCACCAAACACTAGTGCAACCAACTATATAAAACAAATACTAACAGACATGAAAAGCCATATATGCACTAATACAATTGTAGTGGGGAACCTCAACACCCCACTGTCACAAATACATAGATCAACTAGACTAAAAATAAGTAATGAAATACTAGACCTCAATCAAACTCTTGAACAAATGAACTTAACAGATGTTTACAGAGTCTTCCACCCCACAAAATCAGAATACACATTCTTCTCAGCTGCACATGGGTCATTCTCAAAAATAGACAACATACTCACACATAGAACATGTTTAAGTAAGTGCAAAGGAATTAAAGTTATCCCCTGTATATTATCAAACCATAGTGTGATGAAATTGGAGATCCATAGCAAAAGAAACGCAAATAATTCCATAAACACGTGGAAATTAAACAACACACTCCTGAATAACCAATGGGTCACAGAGGAAATTAAAGAAGAAATCATTTCCTTCAATTAAATTACAATGACAATACAACATATTGGAATCTATGGGACACAATGAAAGCAGTCTTATGAGAGAAATTCATAGCAGTGAAATACGCATATCAGGAAAACAGATCAAGCCCTATTAAACAACCTGATGCTGCACCTCAAGCTTCAAGAAAAAGAAGAGCAGGACAACCCCAAAGCTCATACAAGGGAGGAAATTATAAAGATCAGAGGAGAAATCAATGCAATGGAGACTAAGAGAATTATACAAAAAATCAATGAAGCCAAGAGTTGGTTCTTTGAAAGAATCAACAAAATTGATAAACCTTTAGTCAACCTTGTCAGAAAAAGGAAAGGCCCAAATCCATGCAATTAGGAATGAAAAGGGTGAAATTACAACAGACCCAGCAGAAATCCAGATGATCATCAATACCTACTTCCAGAACCTATACGCCAATAAGATGGACAACACAGAAGGAATGGACAGATTCCTAGATACATATGAATTACCAAAGTTGAATGAAGAAGACCTAAAACTTCTGAACAACCCAATATCAACCAAGGAAATTGAAAACGTAATTAAAATCTTATCACCTAAGAAAAGCCCGGGCCCTGGTGGCTTCACTGCTGAATTCAATAGGACATTGAGAGAGGAACTGCTGCCACTACTGTTTAAACTCTTCAATGAAATGGAAAGGGAAGCAATACTCCCAAATTCATTCCTGGAAGCCAGCATCACCTTGATCCCCAAAGCAGAGAAAGACCCAACTGAAAAAGACAACTATAGGCCAATCTCGTTAATGAACATAGATGCAAAAATCCTTAATAAGATACTGGCAAATAGAATGCAGAAGATCATCAAGAAGATCATACACCCTGATCAAGTGGGATTCATCCCAGGGATGTAGGCTTGGTTCAACATACACAAATCAATCAAGGTAAAACACTATATCAATAGAGCCAAGGACAAAAACAATATGATTATCTACATAGACACAGAAAAAGCATTTGACAAAATCCAACATGCATTTATGATAAAAACCCTACAAAAAATTGGAATAGATGGTCTCTACCTCAAATTGATAAAAGCCATCTATGAAAAACCAACAGCCAATATCATACTAAATGGTCAAAAACTGAAATCCTTCACACTAAAATCAGGAACAAGACAAGGAGGTCCACTATCACCACTCTTCTTCAATATAGTTCTGGAAACATTAGCCACGGCAATTAGACAAGAGAAAGAAATAAAAGGAATAAAGATAGGAAATGAAGAAGTCAAATTATCATTATTTGCAGATGACATGATACTCCACATAGAAGACCCCAAGAACTCCACCAAAAGTCTTCTAGACTTAATAACCAAATTCAGTCAAGTAGCTGGTTACAAGGTCAACACACAAAAATCAATAGCTTTCCTCTACACCAATGACAGACTCACTGAGAGAGAAATAGGGCAAATAATTCCTTTCACAATAGCATCCAAAAAACAAATACCTAGGAATCAATCTAATGAAAGAAATCAAAGACCTCTTCTCTGAAAATGATAGCACTCTTGAAAAGAGAGATTGAAGATGATATCAGAAAATGGACAGACATCCCCTGCTCCTGGGTAGCAAGGATTCATATAGTGGAAATAGCTATACTTCCAAAACTGCTATATAGATTTAATGCAATTCCAATTGAGATCCCAGCAGCATACTTCATGGACCTTGAGCAAACAATCCAAAAATTCATTTGGAACAAGAAGAGACCCAGAATAGCAAAAGCAATTCTAGGTACAGAGATGTGGCACGGGGTATCACAATCCCCAACCTGCAACTATACTACAAAGCTACTATGATAAAAATAGCATGGTACTGGCAGAGAAACAGACCTGAGGATAAGTGGAACAGATTAGGAGATGCAGAAACATCGCCAGACACACTCAGCCATCTCATCTTCGATAAAGGAGCCAAACACCCTCACTGGACGAAAGATAGCCTCTTTAATAAATGGTGCTGGAAACATTTGCTTTCAACTTGCCAAAGATTAAAACTAGACCTATATCTCTCTCCATGTACTAAACTAAAATCAAAATGGAATAAAGGTCTAAATATTAAAATAGAAACTGAACCTGTTGGAACATAGGTTGGGTAGAACTCTTGGAAACAGCAGTGTAGGAAAAGATTTTATGAACAAAACCTCAGTTGCCTGTGAACTAGCACAAACAATCAACAAGTGGGATCTCTTCTTACTAAAAAGCTTCTGCACAGCAAGAGAAACCACCAGCAGTGTGAAGAGACAATCCAAATGTGGGGAAAAAATCTTCACCTGCTCTTCCTCATACTAAGGTCTTCTATCTCGAATCTATAAAGAACTTAAAAAGATCAGACCTCCCCAATTTAAAGACCCAATCCGAAAATGGGCATCTGAAATAATCAGACATTTCTCATACAAAGAAGTAGAAATAGCAAATAAATACATGAAAAAATGTTCAACATCACTGGTCATTCGAGAGATACAAATGAAAACAACGCTGAGATTCCACCTCACTCCAGAAAGAATGGCTGCTATCATGAAATCAACCAATAACAAATGCTGGCAGGGGTGTGGGGAAAGAAGAACCCTGCTCCACTGCTGGTGGGAGTGTAGACTGGTGCAACCACTGTGGAAATCAGTATGGAGATACCTCAAAGAACTAGGACTGGAAGTCTCATTTGACCCTGCTATTCCACTGCTGGGGATCTTCCCCAAAGAATTAAAAGAATCATACCACAGTGATATATGTGCACCCATGTTCATAGCAGCACAGTTTGTGATAGCTAAAACTTGGAAACTGCCCAAATGCCCATCAACTGGAGACTGGATAAAGAAAATGTGGTTTTTTTAATAAAATGGAGTACTTCTCAGCCATAAAAAATGAGAAATTAGAGACATTTATAGCTAAGTGAGTGCACATTGAGGTCATACTCTTAAGAAAATTAAATAGGACACACAAGTATAAATACCAAATAGTTTCTCTGGTGTGAGAATCTGAAAGTGTAAATATGGACTAAAATGTATAATAGGTAATGTTTAACAGGAAGAAAAGGGGTGAAGCGGAAGGAAGTGGGAGGGCTAGGGGAAAAGATAGAAGGAAATGGGATTAATATGAGAAAATGGAAAAATAGGAACAAAAATCTTTGTAAATTGGGAGGAATGGAGGGGTTGAAGGGAGGGCTGGGCAAGGGTGAAAAATAAGAATCAAGAGAGATTATGTAAAGGTGCAAATTTCCAATGATGAATGTCATTATATTGTATACCTAAAATATACCAATGATTAGAATGAATAATCAATAATGCAAAATAGGAAGAAAAGTTCCAAAGGGGTAGGGGTAGTGGGAGGGTCAGTGGAGAGGAAAGAAGGGAAAGGAAAACTGATGAGAAATGGATAAAATGGAAATAAAGTCTTTGTAAATAGGGAAGGGTGGAGGGGGTGAAGGGAGGGCTAGAAATGGGGAAAAAATAATAACCAAGATTCATTATGTAAAGGCACAATTCCTAATCAGAAATGTAATTGTGTTGTGTACCTAAAATGTGCCAATAAAAGAATTTAACAACAACAACAAAAAAGAATGAAAAACTAGAGTCATTCATAGCTAAATGGATGCATATTGAGGAAATAC